>NC_081433.1:15583696-15864228 GCF_949786415.1 Peromyscus eremicus | reverse complement strand
CTTGGCTCACTTTCTTTTTCAAGGTGGAGAAAGTAGGGAAGGCACATATGGCCAGAATTGCTAACATCTTTCCGCCTTCCCGGGGTTGGCTTCAGGCATGCGTATTACCTGGAGTATCTGATAGGCTATTACCTGTCCAAAGTCAATTTCTTCACATCTGCAGGTGCCTCGGTAAACTCCACCACCACCACCACCACCACGCCATGCCCATAGCCCCGAGGCAGAAGTGGGCACAGGCCCAGAGGAGCCAGGAATGGATCACCATTGCTCTCTCTAATCCTACATGCTTGCTGCTAGGAAGGTAGGAAACTCACCCATGGGTGAATTTGCAATGCAAATAGTGGCGACGTGAAAGACCCAGGGGACAGCTGCTGGGACAGCAGCCGCAGGACACAATACTATATGGACTGTTTCAGTTTTCTCTCTATAAGTAAGATGCAAGGCACAGCCTAGCTGCTGGTACGGCTTACGTCATCTCCAGACTCCCATCACCTGCCCTGTTAGATAAACACTACATTGAAACTAACCCTTGGGCTCCAGATTGCAGCCACCTTAAAACAAAAGAAGGAAAAACGAACTAAATAAATAAGTAAATAAAGGAAAGCAAAACCATTCCTTTTTTTTTCTTAGCAACAATTTGACATGCATTACTGCCAGCCCAATAATTCAGACACCCAGAAACTTTGAAAGACTCCAATCTTGAGGCTGCAATTTGTACTTGTTGGGTCTTTCTCGGAAATCTTAAAGCAAAACATCTCTTCGGTTTGAGTACATCTGAGTACATTTCAGTAGACCATGAAAGCTTCGTTCCACTTTCAGTCGCTCAAACCATATTTTCTGCACACAAATTACGCTTCCTTGACAGCCTCCCCACAAGGCTCAGCCATATTTCTGAGGCTAAAATGAGGATCAGAAAAGTCCTATCATCCCAAGCCTGTACTTCTTTCCAAACTGCCTCTTCCTCCCGACATCCCTAGCGTGCTAACGGTGTCCTTCCTCCCTTCGTGGCCAGGTACAGCCACGGGATGCAAGGCAGCCACCAGCCAAGGGCCATCCGGTCAAAAAGCCAATAATCTGGCATTGCTGTAGGTATCTAAGAGGGAGAAGAATTAGCCGGGAAAGGGAGGCGTGTGACTGAGTCAGAAAACACGCTTGATGCTCAACTGACTGCAGGTAACAGGTACAATGAGGGTAAAGTACAGAAGGAGGAAGAAAAAGGAGAACCCCAAAGAAGCGGGGACTGAGGGGGGAAGAGGAGAGTTATTAGAAAAGCACCAGAGGCAACTATTAAAAATAAACAAAATAACCAAGGCAGCTGTTTCAAAGGGAGGAGACACCGCCCCATCCCAAGCGCTGAAGAATGCGTCTAAAACTGGACGGCCTGGTGATGCAGGTCACTGACATCTGTGTGAGGCCAGGATCTGAGCCAGCAGAGGTTATTCCAGAGGGCTGACAGCCAATGGGAAGGAGAGACAAAAGCAACCCCCCGCCCCCCCCCCCCCCAGCCGGGCCCTGAATTCCTGGAATGTCTGAAGAGAAGGACACCCACTGACGACCACACTCCAAACACACTAGATGGGGCGCATGCAAGCCTTTTACTCGTCCTGAAGTCAAGTGGAAATTAGTTACACACACACACACACACACACACACACACACACACACACACACACACAGAGAGGGGCAGAAGACACGGCTCCGTGGTTAAGAGCACTTGTTGCCCTTACACAGAACCTGCGTTTGATTTCCCAGCACCCACATGGTGGCTCACAACTATCTGTAACTACAATTCCAGGGGATCCAACACCCCCTTCTGGCCTCTGTGGGCACTAGGCATGCACACGGTGCCCATCCATCCATCTGCACATGCATAAAATAAAATTAATAACTCTAAAGAAAGGAACAAGCCACATGCATGCAAGAAAACGGCAGACAACAAAAACACACCCAGAGCGTTCTGAATAGCAGAAGGCAAGGAGAAGGCCAGACCCGCCTTGACGGAGACAAGCTGAAACCAGCCGCTAAGGGAGAGAGATGGCGGATGCTGGGAAGAGCAAGCTGGTCCCCACAGCAGGGCCCGCGGAAGCTCATGGGCTGGGCCAAAGGATGCAGCTATGAATTCAAGTGACTAACCTCACCACCAACCCGAGCAGCGGTCACGAGGTTTATTCTTGGTGGCAGGTTTGCATCCGATAGAAGGAAGGGGGTGAAGCGCTGGGGATGTCGGTGTTGGTAAAAAGTGGGATCCTCAGATCCTGAAACACCGAATTGCTGGGCTGGTGAGATGTCTCAGCAAGGAGACGGCCTTGCTGCCAAGCCTAATAACCTGAGTTCAATCCCTGGAGCCCACGTGGTGAAAGGAGAGAACTGACTCCCACGTACACACATAACTCACACAAATAAATGCATAAATAAATAAAATTAGTAAAAATGCTTAAAAGAACAATGATGATTTCTACCTCCAAGTCAGAAGGTTGAATGGTCTCTCTTTGAAAAATCTAGCAGCTCAAGAAAAGACCATGGGTTTTTGATTCTGTTTTTTTTTTTTTTTTTTTTTTTTTCTCTCCTTAAAAATCTCAAATGAGGCCAGGTAGTGATAGGCACACGCCTTTAAATCCCAGCACTCGGGAGGCAGAGCCAGGCGGATCTCTGAGAGTTCGAGGCCAGCCTGGTCTACAGAGATCCAGGAAAGGCACCAAAATTACACAGAGAAACCCTGTCTCGAAGAAAAAAAGAAAAAAAAAAAAAAAACTCCAAAGAGAGCCAACAAATCACAGGTTTAATACACAAAAGGCTTTCAATTCCATGTATCTCAAATTCAAATGTCCAGGCAAGGATGGACAGGACTTCAAGGTAAGTCTAAATGTGAATGACAGAGACCAAAAACATAAAAAAACAAATGGGGGGTCGGATTCCAGAGATAACAGAAACAATGTAGAACAGCATAAGAAATCTCGAAAACGTGGTCGTGTTGGGTGACTTACTGTATCATATAACAGGAACAGAAAACTATTAAAGGAAACATTCACAGAACAGGACTGTGCTCAATACATGTGTTTGAAGACAGGTTTAAAGACATTTCCTGAGATCGTGAACTAAGTGACAGAGAGGAGACAGGAAAAACATAAAAGTAGACTCTGGACCCAAATCCCTACGCCTGAATAAAGGGAATTACAGAAAACGTAACAAAATCGGGGGGGGGGGGGGGGGCGGTGCAGAGATCAAGGAAATAATATAAGTCAGTTTTTCAGAGATGAAGAGTTTAAAACTCTCAGTTTACACAGTATCCATCTCAAAGAATCGGGACACTTAGAAACGTAAGGAAGGAAAAGACATTTTGAAATACACAGAAAAGAAGATCCACTTAAGCCCAAGGATCCGGCATCAGGATGGTACTGGATTTCACAACAGCAACCCTAGGAACCTGTGAGACAATGAAGGAAAGTCCTTAAAACCAAACCACCAACCAGTACTTAACAACAGGATACAGACATCTTCAGACATTATAAGGTTAAATACTAATTCCTATGCGCCTTCCATGAGGAATCTTTCTTTCTTTCTTTTTAAATGTAGAAGTTAACGAAAAGAAGTGTAAGAGTCGGGAAAATGAAGAGCTACCATCAAGAAACCCAAAAGAAGGCTTTAAATGTCTTCTCCACGACATCTGGCACAGTGGCTTGGTTTCAGTCCACCCAGGCTGAAGCAGGAGGCAGGAGAGAGCTCAGGGGACAGATTGCTGTGTAGCTAAAAAAAAAAAAAAGGGGTGTGGGGTTCATAACAGGAAGTGAGGACAGAGGAAATAAAACAAGACAATTACTATCTCAAAGGAAAACGAAAGGGAATAAAGGAGAGGAGACACAAGGGCCGTGCGCCCTTTACTGCTCCGTTGCAAATAACACCCACACCACACCAAGAAAGTAAACCGTGTACACACTAGGCCACGAGTGCTGTGGGGCTGCCTTAGGAAGCTGACGTAAAAGAGACGTCTTCAGCTTTAAGTGTAGAAGCATCCGTAAACAGTCCGAGCAAGGAGACAAGGAAATCAACCCCTGTAGGCCCCCGGACTTGCTGCCGTGTGCTAACACCACCTCCAGAAACTCTACCAAGGGAAGATGACCACTTCTAGTTTGTGAGATTGGGCTGGGAGGGGATGAGGGAGGGAGCTGCAGTTTTGTTTTGTTAGGGTTTTTAAATTTTATTTTATTTTACGGGCCTTGGTGTTTTGCCTGCCTGTATTCTGTGTGAGGGTGTCAGATCCTAGAGTTACGGACAGTTGTGGGTACTAGGAATTGAACCCAGGTCCTCTGGAAGAGCAGTTGGTGCTCTTAACTGCTGGGCCATCTCTCCAGCCCGTTTTTGTTTTGTTTTTAATAAAAAAATAAATTTAAAAAAAAAAACCTTCATCTCGACTTGATTTTTTAGGCTATATTTTGAGACATAAAATATGTAAATTTTAGAAAGCTTGTGGTCTCATGCAGTATATGAATGAGTTACAAAATGAGAGACCATAAAGGAAATAGAGATTATACATTTCCAATTTAAATGAAACAACTTAGTTTTAGTTGGGGCTCCTTACAGATTTTTTATTACTTGAATAAAAACTTGGCTTTTCAATCATTCCTTCCTTCCTTCTTCCCTCCCTCCCTTCCTTTTTTTCTCTTTTCCTTTTGTCACTGATGTGTTTTATCCTGTCTTTTAAGGGGTGAAGGAGAGGCAACCCACACATCTTGTCAACACTCACCATTTTCCAGACAAGGAATTCATTAGGTCTGAATGTGCCTTGTTTGCTTTGAACTGGAAAGGATGTTAGACCTAACTCACTGGCTGCTGCTGGGTCCTGAGTCTGGAAACCCCCACAGCCATGACCACCACCTGCTCTTGGCCTCTGCCCGGAACTGCAGTGCCTCCTGGAGCAGGAATGGAGGGATGGGGACCACTGAGCCCGCAACACCTGCACATGTTCTTTCCAGAGGCACAGATGAGAATCTATGGGGGCGGACACCAGGGTACACAGTCTGAATCCTAAGAGATTGGCTTTATCCTAAACCACTCTCTCTTTCAGAGAGGTGTGACTCTTCCAGATAGATGAACTGTGGAGAGGGGTAAGATGGTTCCAGAAGCTGACAACCGTGTTGCTCCATGGTGGCCTTTCACCCACCACAGTCAGCTAGCCAATGGCTTAGGAAGATGGGTACAGATGGGCACTTCCATGCACCAGCCATACTGCCAGCTCACAGAGCGCCTACCATGTGGATCCCCCAGGTAAAAGAGTGCATTCAGATAACAGAGCTTCGCCCAGCTATAAAAACTGGTGAAGCCAGCTTTCTGCTTCCCCGTCCCAGTTCATAAAATCTCCCAAGGCCTGAGGCAAAAGGCACCTTCCCTGAACTCAACTGTGCAGATGGGATTGGGTAACAGCCTGGGCAAGGGTCTTTGGTGGGAAGAGCAGCAGTCACCTTCCAGAATGCAGCAGAGAGCCTGGTCAACAGGGAGGGCTGGCTTTGAGACCCTGGAGCCCAATGGTCCCTACTAACAAAGGCCTCCCAGAGTGGCCTGACAGAGCCCACTCTTCCCACCAGGAGCCAGTGTTTAGCACGATTAATTTGTTTAGCAAAGAGAAGAACTGGCACCCAGTCACAAGAATTCAGACTCTATTCCCTGGCCACAAACCACACACGACATACTTTCAGACATTTCCTGACTACAGGACATACATAGATACATACATACATACATACATACATACATACATACATACATACATACGTGCATGCATGCATACAAAGACTGAAAGCCCCGCCCAGCTACAAAGAACAATGAGTTGAAAATTTTCAAGTGACTCATTTGGAGCCAATTACTTAATTGAAGTTGTACTATTCTCTGGATCCCAGATAATTTAGAATTAGGGAGCTGATTGTAGGAAGTTCACGCCCCCCCCCCATGCACATACACCCTACCACTGCCCCACACACACACACTCTGTCACTGCTCCCCGCCCCTCAGAACACACACACCCTAGCAGTCTCTGAGTTAACCATCTGGAATCCCACTGCTAACTGAATCTCACTTCATGGACTGCACTGCTACCCCACTAACTTAGGCTGCAGCAAAGTGGAACTCTCACCTGGAGAACCAAGTCCTGAAAGGTGTGGTTTTCATCTCTGGTGCTCTGGCACCACAAATTTGAACCCTTAAGTAGAAGCAAGAGGTGTGGAGCTTTCTCCTCCTGGACTCAACATCACCAACCCTATCTACCTACCAGCCAGGAGGATGAGAAGACTCACCTGAAAAGTCCATCATTAGGACTGACTGAATCTTGGCTGCATTCCAGGCAAACCTGCCAAAGCACACAGCTGTTCCCACCATCGGGTCACTGAACTCCCAGCCCTCTCCATCCCACCTCCTTGGTGTTCACCGAACGGCAAAGTGGCAACACCACGTAGCCTCTTGGAAGGAAAACAGTAAGAGTAGGAATGGGATTCAGAGCCCATGAACTGGACCAGCCATGAGCTCTCAACAGTGACTGTGAACCCAGGGCTCAACCCTGAGCATCAGAATCACTCAGAAGGCATGTTGGAGCGGAGACTGCTGAGACACCCACTGCCGCCCCTCTTCCCACAGTTTCTGATTCAGTAGCAATGGGACAGGACCCCAAAATTCATGCTCCCAACAAGTGCTAGAAAATCACGGATGCTCCTGGGCTGGGGACCAGCTTGAGAGATACCCAAAGGGTTTGCAAGGACTGTTTGGACCTAGCAGCACAAAGGCTTTTCTAGCAAGAGGCAGAACATTCTGGAAGAAATGGGACCCACACTCATTGTTAGCAGGTAACCCCAGCAGCAGCCTTCCCTGTGAACACAGTAAGGCGCTTTGCTTCTCTGGCTCTCCATGAGCACTTTCGGAACAAGGAGTGAGGCAGTTCCGTGTTGCCTGCGATCTAAATCTAACCTTCCAGGTTCCCTCCGCTGTCTTGGAAATCTAGTACTAAATCCCAGGCCACCCAAGATATAAATACCTCAGATCTTCCAGGGACTTCGCCTGCATTTACCCCAACCTAGCTTTACATTAAAAAAAAAAACAGCCCAAGAATACAACTTTAGTCTAAACTCAAGGACAACTCTGGAGCAGGACACACTCCAAGCATGGTGAGTAGGAGGCCTTCATGTCATCCCATTAAAAGATGCACCAGGACAGGTATTGTCACCTTGATGCTATTCCCTGAAGAAGCCATGAGTCCAGTACCTCTTAGCAATGATGGCCACAGACACACTTCCGCTTTCTTCCATTAGTTCCACACAGAGCCATTGAGAGGCAGCATGCATGCTTTCCCTACTGAAGTCAACGTATCATTCAGCTCCAGGAAACTCTCAGGCAGCCAGGTCCAAGCCTGCCCTCCACGGCCCTCAAAGTCTGAACCTTGAATAGACACGGCTTTGCATGATAATGACCCATGAGTATGCCTTATCCCTCCAACTCCTCCTTGTGAGTTCACACGAACTCTGCCTGGGCCACTAAAACAGTCAGTTAAGCATTTTTTTAGCACAAAAATGAATGAAAGTCACACAGCCATTGCCCTGAGGCTCACAGCCTCATTCATGAGACTAATTCTTTACACAAACACATTCTTTAGCCCTTCTCTATGCATGCCCAGGTCCCTACGTTCCTGAAGAAGATACTCAGCCTCCAGATACGTTACTAGATGACACACATGGTCATCTAGAACTCACTTGCCCAGGTTCCAACTAGACAAGAGTGGAGGTGGAATTTGAACGCAGGAAGTTCCCAAAATAGACATATCATCCAGGATCCCTGTGTCCTGGTTGTCTTTCTTGTCTATGGGAGAAGGCTGCTTTCCAGGCCTGGGGTCAGGACAGATCTCATTCAAATCTCACTGGCCCCTTTTCCTTCCAAGGGCATTCCATGTGTCAATGGATTTAGAGGATAACATTCCTCTTATTCAACACAAACTTGTGCTCAGACCCAGAACAAAGACAATGTCCCAAATCCTTCATTCATATCGCCATCAATTCTGACCCCAAACCCACGCCCACCTCCTCAGTAACTTCTGTAGTAACACACTCAGTTAAGCGTCATGCTCATTTTCATTCTATACTTTACCTGCCTACATTTGAACTTTCTGGGTTGTTTTTTTTCAGCCCCTCTAAGGATTTGTGCTCACAGCAGGGAGACCCTGGCAGACTGCCCTGACTCTGGCCCTCAGCCAGCGCTTAGGGCCAATCTGAGTCCTGGCCTCAAAATACACCTTCCCCATCCATGAGAAAGTCTGGGGAGGAGTTCAGGGAGAAGCTCAGGACAGAGCACACACGGGTCTCTATCACCCATCCAGAGGTCCTCTGGGAATGCACACAGATGCGGAGAGATGACGGGGTATTCCCAATAGGAAGTCTCTTCAAGGTAAAAACTGGTCTTTATGATAGAGTTAGCATCAGGCCTATCTCAAGGCTGGCCTCACCACTATTCCCAGAGTTTATCGTGACTTTCCAGCTGCTTGTGGGGTGGCCTTCACTCCGGGGAGCAACAGATATCAGCCTGGAGCCTAGTGTCCTGGTCTCTGCTCTCCAGTGCTCTCAGTCTTCCTGTCACTACAAACAGCAGAAGAGAACTTTTAGGAACCCAGGGGAAGCAGCAGGGAAAAGGGCTGTTCTTGCTATTCATGACATAATCTCTCTCCCTTTTGGCCTCAGAGATTCCAACATCGTCGTTAATGAGACGTCTTCCCTTGGCTATGACAAATAGTAAGTTCCCCTAGGAGCTGCCCGGCCAGACTGCTGAGTGGACATTACACCCTCCCTTCTGTGTCTAGGGAGACCCCTATGCAATGGAATGAATAGTACCAGGTCTTTTCCTGGGACTCCCAAGTACCCTACAGTAAATAGTCCTGGAGGCTGTGTGGGAGAGACAGTGAAACCACACTTGGGAAGATGTCTGTAAAAACATTACACTGTTTTTGTAGCTATTCCCAAGATGTACTGAAAGACGTCCGATGACCTGAGCAAGACACACACAGATGAGATGGCAAAAGACCTCCCACGTCAACACAAGTGTGCAGTTGGTGTACCTGTAATGTGAGTGTTCACATGCGTGGCCGTGTGTGTGTGTGTGTGTGTGTGTGTGTGTGTGTGTGTGTGTGTGTGTATAGGTGCATGTGCAAGTGAGTGTGGGTGTGTAAAGGCCTGAGGTTGATGTGTACTGGGATCTTTGGCAATCACTCTTGACCTTAGACATTAAGTCAAAGGTGCTCACTGAATCTGGAGCTTGCTGGTTCCGCTAATCTAGCCAGCCAGTTTTCTCCCAGGGTTTCCTCATCTCTGCATCCCACAGAGTAAGATTACAGGCGGGCTGCCATGTTTGTGAGTTCTAGGGGTCTGAACCCAGTCCTCACACATACATAGCAGCCACTTTATTATCCACAGGGCCATCTCCCCAGCCTCAAAACCCATTTTTGTAGAAGTGAAAACACAAGTTAATTCCTCCAATTTTCTTGTCCTTTGTATTAGTTCAAGCAGCCCACGGTGCTAAATAGAGCTTGTTCCTTCGCTTAGACTAACAGTTCCCATTAACCCAACAATGCACAGCGGTCTCAGCTGAGCCGAGAATGCAGCCAGCATGAGCAGTTGGGCATCAGTCCCCATCCCCCACCACATCCTCATTACCTGTTTGCAACTGAGTAAGTGTGTGCGTGCTGAAGTAACCCAGCTCCTCAGGTTACCAGGAAGTGGGACCAGCACATACTTACACAAGCACATCTAGACAAAGACACAGAAGCCCCTGGAAAAAATCTGGGACGAAAGATGATGCTAGTTTATTTGGCCAGAGTTGGAAGCAGGGCCTGATGGGAGGTGGGAACTGTGGCTCCGGGTCCAGCTCAGATGAGCTGGAACACAAGACGGGCCACACTGTGGGAGAAAGCGCTGTCTTCCCAGAGGCAGTGACACAGTGGGACGGCACAACCTTCGGATACCCTTCCATAGCCATCCCTCCCAGGATCCAGGCATGGCACCTGTGCTCTGTGGTGGCCAAGTACCAACAAGGACCCTCATCCTGGCCTCGTGGCTACGGATCAACCGCAGCCTAACTAGCGAGGGAAACAGATGGGCAGGGCGGCAGCCGAACAGGCAACTCCAGGAGCCATGGCCAACTGTGGAGAAGAGGGGTTGTTCAGATAAGGGAGCCTGGAATAGCACAGGAAGCAGTCTCCACCACCCTGGAGGCTACAGAGCCCCTGGCAAGCAGTTGGAGAGCTCAAGTGAATACGAGGTGTATCCATGACCTGACTCCGGTGTCACGATCACCTCGGTCTGTGAGGCAGGAACCTCCGGCACAAGCCTAAGAAAAAAGCAGTTTCTCACTGACTATTCTCTCTTCTTCCACGCATCTCAGATATCCCACCTTCTACCCACCTAGCGGCACACGCTGCCTGGCCTTCTATCAGGGAGTCTGGTCTCAGTTTCCCTTGAAGAAAAGAGGCTGCTTTTCATGGCATGTGAGCGTGTTTTGGAAAAAACGTTCTTTCTGCTTGTGCTGAGGATGGAACCCAGGATTTTACACGTGTTAGGCATGTCCTCCACCGCTGAACTGTACCTCCAACCTTTGCATGTGTTTAAGGAACACGGGACACAGGCACAAACCTTTAGAGCAAAATGAGATATAAGAGGCCACATAACCAGACCTCAGAATACCACCCAGAGGTACCACGGGACCAGTACTGCTTAGATGCTGACAATTGCTATGGCTGCCACTGTTCCGCTCCCCTCAGCCTCTACGCACCCCCCTCTTATTTTCTCCTCTATATATCCAGACTTGGAAGCGCCACAGGTTCTAGTCCGCTGAGCCCAAGCTACTTCCCCGCATGCGAACAGCTCTCTATCTGTGTGTGTTCCAGTACCAAAACAAAACACCAAGCCGGAGACCAAGACCCTCTCTGCACTAAAGAAGTAAAACCTAAATCCACTGTCAAGTCACTTCCTGAAGGTGGTATGGCTGCAGCACAGAGGGAAAGCCGGGCCAGTGGCCCCT
This sequence comes from Peromyscus eremicus, assembly GCF_949786415.1. Classification (NCBI taxonomy): domain Eukaryota; kingdom Metazoa; phylum Chordata; class Mammalia; order Rodentia; family Cricetidae; genus Peromyscus; species Peromyscus eremicus. The sequence continues at coordinate 15,853,191 of NC_081433.1, read as the reverse complement.
CGGCCAGCCTTCGACTCCCCAAGTGTGGGAAGAGCTGTCTCCTCCCATTCCAGGACCACTGAGCAGATCCAGCGAGGCCACAGCCTTGCCAGCCCCTCCTATCTGACACAGCAAAGTCCCTGGGTTTCCTTGTGGCTTATCTAGCTACGTCCCAGCCCCGTTTTGTTTTTTTTTGTTTTTTTTTTTTTGTTTTTTTGTTTTGTTTTGTTTTGTTTTTTTTGACCAGCATTCCAGGCAAGATAGGGACTTAGGACAGACCGGACTAACCCCAGACCAAGGATCAGCGTCCTTGCTGGAGATTTTGGATGTGGGTCCCCTTGATTTTCCAGGCTGAAGAATTTGTGGGCCCTGGCCTGGCTTTCACAGGAATCTAGGTGGCCCGGGAGAGTCCAGAGAGGAGTCTCCACATTATCCGACCCCTAAAGAGCATGGGAAAAGGGGGACCTTGATGGGTCCAAGGAGGGAAGAGCTTCCCTCGGCTCGCCTATTCTCGGGGTGGAGCGAGCACAGCAAACAAGAAAATGTGCCAGGAGATACATTAAGTCTGTAAGAAAAGAAGGCTCCCGGCAAATAGCTGTCAGTCAAGGCAAAAAGCAAAACAATATATTGATTCTACTCCGCGCTCAATGAAGGGCAGCCTCCTGCACAGACTCCTCCCCCCTTCCCTCTTCCCTCCCAATACACAGTGGTGCAACTGTAAAGACAAAAAAAAAAAAAAGAAAGAAAGAAAGAAAGAAAAAAAAAGAAAAAGAAAAAAGAAAGGCTTTTAAAAAATTACCAGGAAAACTGATACCAAGAGGGGCCTTGGGAGAGGGAGGCAGGACCAGATACTCAAGCTTTCAAGGAGGTAGGCTGGAGGAGGAAGAGGCTCCCCAGGGCCTAAGCTTCCCTGCATGTCTGCTGGACCTCTCTGCTGGCAACCGGACAGCTGTTTCAAGATCTGGCTATGGACAGCCTGAGCTGTCCGGCCTTCATCTGCAGACTCAGGACTCGGGATGCTTCCAGATGTTCTTTTTGCTCAGCTAGCATCCCGTTCGGTCTATTTGTGAGGTCAGAGACGAGAAAGAAACGGGGTTCAGGGGTGGGGTTCTCAAATATTAGTAGGCTCTAATCAGCTCCTTCGTAAAACCGTTGTGGTGGTTGGAATGAGATGCTCCTCCTAAGTACTTGGTCCCCAGTTGGCGCCTGTTTGGAGAGGTAAGGCCTTGCTGGGAGAAGTATGTCACTAGGAGCAGGGCTTGGAAGCTTGAAAAGCCATTTTGAACTTGCTTTCTCTGTTGACTGTTTCTAGTTTGAAATACACATTCTCAGCTACTGCTCCAGCCACCTGCTGCCTATTCCCTCTGCTCTGCCATCATGGACTCTCACCCTCTGGAACATTAAGCCCCAAATAAACTCTTCCTTCTGTAAGTTGCCTTGGTCATGGTGCTTTATCACAGCGATAGAAAAGGAAACCTGTGGTGATATTGTGTTCCCCAAAATATTGTGCACCCTAATAAACTTATCTAGGGTCAGAGAACAGAACAGCCACTAGATACAGAGGCCAAAAAATGGTGGCACACACGCCTTTAATCCTATCACTTGGGAGGCAGAGATCTACCTGGATCTCTGTGAGTTCAAAGCCACACTGGAAACAACCAGGCATGGTGACTCACGCCTTTAATCCCAGGAAGTGATGGCAGGAAGCAGAAAGGTATATAAGGCGTGAGGACCAGGAACTAGGGCTGGTTAAGCTTTTAGGTTTTTTGAGCAGCACAGTTCAGCAGAGAGCCATCCAGTCTGAGGAAACAGGATCAGCTGAGGAATTGGCAAGGTGAGGTTGGCTGTGACTTGTTCTGCTTCTCTGATCTTCCAGCATTCACCCCAATTCCTGGCTCCCAGGTTTGATTTTATTAATAAGAACTTTTAAGATTCGTGCTACAGAAACCATCTCTGGTCCCCATGAAAGATGAAGCAGGTTCGTCTGCCACCCAGCATCCTCTGCCTGCTGGAAGAAGACATACAGCAGGCACTCCAAGACTTCCTATCCTGGGGTTTGAAAGTCTGGAAAGGACCACGTTAATACCTTCTGGATTTCTGCCAAGTCAGATCCTACAGGTCACATACTAGAGGTACTCTGCCTCTGCATGCTTCCAGTAGTGGGGTGCACACTCCCAGACACAGCAGTCCATCCCAAGTTTGTTTTCAGCCATGAGCCATATTTTGCCAGAGACACACAGAACAGGTCTTCCCGTGCAGGGTGAGGCAGCCACAGGCCCTCATCAAGCTTATAACCTTCATGTACAAAAAGACCCATCCATTTTAAGGAACGATTTGAGGAAGGTAACTTCTAGGCCCTTAAGAAAGGACATAGTTACCCCAACACAGCAGCTCACGTCTCATAGAAGCTCCATGATGAAATATCTGCATTGGCCACTGTGGACCACAAGTAGTCTGAACACTGGGTCTGCATTAGATCAGAGTGTAAAAAATAAGCAAAGCCACTTGTTGCTAAAAAGCTGATAGTCCCCAGACATGCCCAACTGTCCAAGTGCCTGAAGATACTGTGCCTTCTTTGGAGCCAATAGTTAGCACCAAGTCTCAAACCTGAGTTTCTGAGCATTGTTTCCTACCCACTGCTTCGGCTCTCAGGACCACAGATTAACATTAACTCCCTTTGTGAGCCCAGAGATGTTTAGTATCGGCCTAGCCTGTGTTCTAATAACCTTGAAAATTCTTTTTAGGTTTTCTCTGGGAAAAACATTAGCAGGAGTCCTCTGGTTTAGATTTCACACATATGCAAAATACAGTCCTTTTGTTTGTTTGTTTTCTTTTCTAAAGAAGATGCAGCTTATATTATGAGTATTTTAGGGGAAGATGGCCCTGCAGGGCACGCCACCAACCCCCGAGCTGAGGAGGATGCCGTCTGTGGGGTGACTGCCCAGAGCTAAAATATGGCACATGTTTTGTAATTTCCAGGACACTGAGGCCACGCCATGGGCTACAAACACTCTCTCAACAAGGGATGTGTGACTAGTCCTGCACGGCAGTCGAGAAAACTGTGGTTCAGGAGAAGTTTGCCCATGAGTAAAGCTCCATGGACGGTAAACTGTGAAGCAGAAATACTCGGCTCTGAGTTCTAGACAGAAACTGCTTGGAGAGTACTTGTTCCGAGCCACGCATGGTGGCCCAGACCTGTAATCCCAGCTTTGGGAGGCAGACACAGAAGGATTCCTACAGATTCGAAGCCAGCTTGGTCTACAGAAATTACCCCCAGACAGACAAGCCAGGACTACGCAGCACGATCCTGTCTCCGAAAGCACAGAAATGGTTGGGGGTGTAACTCAGTTTCATCGGTAGAGTACTTGTCTAGGATGCAGGAAGATCAATCCCCAGCGCTGTAGAAACTGGACACGGTGGTGCATGCCTGTAACCCTAGCACATGAGAGGGAAACGCAAGAGGACCGGAAGTTTAAGGGCATCCTCTGCTACACGGCAAGTTGGAGGCCAGTCTGGGATATATGAGATCTGGTCTCAGACAGAGAGGAGGAGGAGGAGGAGGAAATAGTTTGTGCTTTCATACAATGTTGTGCCAACCCCACACAGGTGCCACAGAGATCACTGCGTGTCTAATGACAAACAGTAAAGAGCAGGAGGGGACCCATCCCTGGGGATGGCCCAAAGAGCAGTCCAAGGTCAGGACACCCGCAGTCACCCAGGTGATGGTAGAGGATACTGGTCTCCAAACGCACTGCCTCTCACAATGGTCCTACATTCCCCCCCCCCCCCCCGCATGCCCGCACTAGCCTGTTAGCTCTTCAGCCAGGTTTCTACCTTCCTTACCCTCTGTCCCACCCTCTCAGACACTGGCCTCTCTCCCATACAAGCCTAGCACAAAACAAAGGCCAGTGTTCTCAGGAGACACGCCTAGGGGACATGGAGGTGTTAACAAAGCGACTACACACATACACACACACACACACACACACACACACACACACACACACATATATACATATATATATATATATATATATATATATATATATATATACTTAAGCCAGAGGTTTGGCAGAACAAAATCCAAAACAATTTCCAAGATGGAAAGCTCACCTATAAGATGTTTCACGTTGCTTAAGGAAATAAATGCAGAGGTTTTAACTGGCTAGCTCAAGTCATAGTTACTCAGTTACTCAATACCAATCTAGAATTAGCTCCGATGACCCCAAAATCTATGTCCTTTAATGTTACATCTTATTTCATCTCCTAACACTGAAATGTTGATTTTTCATTTTGGACCGGATGAGTCAACCGAGCCATAGACAGAGCAAGTGAAGCCTGTACCAACCTGGTCATCAGAAGAGCTACACACTGAATTCAGGCATATCGACTTCTAACCCTACACAACTTTTTTTCAACAGGCTTTTTACATCCTGGAGGACAACATGCCCTTTATGACAATCCCTGTCAACTGCTGGAATCTGCTGGAAGGGATCTTGCCCACAGAGTCAGCAAACACAAAATCCTGCTCATGATGTACTGGCACTTGGAGTAAAAAACAAATCATAAGTCAACAGCAGTGTGCCCCAAACTTAGGGAGGTGGCCTCTGGCTTACTAAAAGGTACCACTGCAGAGAAGGCCCTTAGAAGCTCCACTAAGCCCTCCTCAGTAGGAAAAACCGCAGCATGTTCTCCACAGCTTCTCTGTGAAGGAGGCAGTGAGGGAACAGGACAGCCCTGGGCCACACCAGTGGACACCAGGCCCAGGGCAGAGACAGGCAGGCCACAAGAGGCAGGCTGCCATTAGCTTTCACACAACTGAGCAGCCCAGCTACACTACTAGGCAACTGTGCTGTACTCACACTCACAAACACACAAGAACCACAGGTACAGAGCCTAGCCCACCAGATCCTATGCAGGTGCATTGACAACGACCCAAGCAGACACACTTTAATGTCCACAATGTAAACCACACACACACACACACACACACACACACACACACACACACACACACACTCCTCACCCCTAATTATAGCTATGGCCTCTCTCACCCTCCCCCAGAGAAACCAAGACACCTGAGCTGACCCAGTCCCTCAGCCCTGACCAATGCCATTACCCGTCCAGCCATCCCATGGTAGCTCCAGAAACTCTGTTTGCTGCCTACCAGAGCAGCTAACAGGCTCAGGAGAGAAAAGGACACAGCATGGACAGTTTCTAACAGCAGCTGCTCGTGGGAAGGCCCAGCTCTGGGATGACTCATGAATGAGCTGGTGACAGGCTCTGGCCTGCCCAGCACACCCGGCACAGAGGTTTCCCTGACCTGACTAGCAGGTGGTTCTTCCCTGAGCCCACGTTTCTGCCTGACACGCTCTACCACCGCCCTGTAGACCAGTCTCCCTGTGGTTCCTCCCCTCCCTTAGAAGAACGCTCCCTCCCTCCTCTACTGCAGGGCCCCAACTCCTGGCTACTATTAGAACGCCAGCATTTAAGAAGGCATTATCCTATGTGCCCTCTGATCTCTGGATAATGAGGTTGCAGACGGGGGCAGGAATTGCATCTCAGTCACACTGAACAACTATTTCATGTGACTAACCAGGGCAAGCCAGTTTTACAATGCACCCAATTCAGCCCCACAGACCCCATTAAGTCTCCATGAAGGCACTTTCTTCCCATAAGGAGTAACAGCAGTGTGGGTTACTATGGCCTGCGGGGAGAATTCAGGCATGCTGGGGAAGCCTGAGGAGTCAAAGCTCTGCCTCGAGCTGGCCCCAGGAGCAGGCAGAGGCATTGTCCTCCTGACATGAGCCTACCCCTAGCAAGACTCTACCTCACTTCCTAGTCTCACCAATGCCTATCTGCCCAGTGCCCTTCCCCTTGTCAAGACCCTTCTCCCCAGGGCCTCTCAATTCCTGAAAAGATTAAAGGACAGCATGCAACCTAAAAGAACTGTCTCACTAAAATCTCTCCTACCTGTATTCATTGACCTAAACATAAGGAGTTAGCTTCCGGTCAACAGAGATTTCACCTCCTTTACCAAGAACTTGACTAGGGCAGCTTTCAGAGCCCCTGGAGAAAGGAAAAGGCTTGGACCTCTTCAGTCAGCAGGGCTGGCTCTCTAGCTACCCTGCCTGGCTGATTGAAGGACCCCCTCTTCTCACACCCTCACATCCTCACAACACAAACACGCATGTGCACAACCAAATATCTTTAGAAGATAATTCCAAACTTGGCAGATATGGGAAGATCTCCATATGAAGGAGACTCACGTACTCAGTGCAAGTCCAGCAACCGGCAGAGGAATCCAGTCTGCACAGGGGTGGTCGCCCTCTTTGGATGGTTAGATTTGCAGAAGAAAACCCACCTACCACGTGCCTGTATTTAAGTGGACATCCATTAAGTGAAAAACTTGCAGTCTGAGAGGCAGCCTGCTAGCTAACACGTGGCACCTGGAAGAGCCTCCTTGTACCCCTGTAGCTGAGGGAGAAGGTTGTGACTCTCTCCAGCCAGAGCTGGCTTCCAGCTCAGTTTGTCACTTGGGGATTAGAGGCTGCCTGCAGAGTTTCAGTCTTGTCCTCCTACACCTCAGGACCTTGCCCAGAGCTGACAAGTACCTGCTTGATGTACCTACCTCCTCCCCTCCTACTGCCAAGCCTCACCTGGGTGGTATCTCCACTTGGGCCACGGCTACAACCAAATTGGTGACTATGTATGGTGTGGTTTGCATTTCAGCTGCTATTTCGGGAAAAAAAAAAGCCCAGTGTTTTTGGGGACCCCACCACCCCTTAGGCCAGTGGAAGATCACACGAGGACCAAGTCCTCCTCTCATTCTCTCCATCAATCCTGGGGTCTCCAAGCATCCATTCAGCTTAGCTCCAAATGAAGAAGCTAAAAGTTTACTGCTGGACTTAATAAAAAAAAATGGCCGACGACATTCTTCACATACTTTATCTGATTTCAGTTTTGCCATTTCAGCATTATTTGTTGTTGAGGTCCTAAACTTGACCTTGACCCCTGAACCCAGGCATACCCTTCTTGACTTCTTTCCTGTTCTTAACCCTCGTGGGTAGCTACAGAAATCCTCTAAATTTCTCTAAACCCCGTAGAAAACCCTGAAAGATGAAACTGCATCTGAGAAGAGAGGAGGGTACAGAGGCCGTGGTGGCCGGGCAGACTCTCCAACTCGTCAAGGCTGCGAAATGAATCTTCAGTGCGGAGCTGGGACCAAAGGAAGCAGGGGATGGGCGCTTGTGGTCGGCGAGACCAGCAGCGGCCACACGGGACGGGCTGGTGACGCTGCAAGGGATGTGTGTGTGTGTGTGTGTGTGTGTGTGTGTGTGTGTGTATTTTATCATGTTTTATCCAGGCCCACCCGCACACTGATATTTCTTTCATCTACAAGCCACTTCCCAAAACAGACTGGATACACAGCGGAAAACGCCGTAGGAACTAATTCCAGAAGTGCACACAAAAGCACATCCCTGAGACAGTCCCAAGAGGAAACGTTCTGTTGGAGATGGCTACTGGGAAGACTGGAGAGAGCAAGAGAAACCTCCTAATCCTGAAAGAATGTGGCCCGGGAAAACTAACTGACTCCTCATTTTTCACCAGGACCAAAGGACTCTTTTGGTACCTCTTCCCAGCTCACAACATCCTTTCAGAATTTGCAAATAATTCCCCTTAATTCCTGCCCTGAAGAAAATAATCCTTTACTCACCTAAAATGTAAGCATCTCCTACCTGAGCATCAGAACCAAGAGCTGTTGGGACAGCCTTGCCCCACTGAGGTCTGTAGCCGGGCTATAGTCCCCCTGAGAAACTGTCTCAAGTGTGAGCAGGCATGCTGCGCACCTCGCCCCCAAGTCCTCATTAGACAGGCACAGGGTGGCAGCTCTTCTTCAAGCCTCTTGAAGGAGTCAGTTAGAGCCTAAGTTCTAGGAGGTGGCCACCCCCACTTTTCAAACTGGTCCTCACGAGGAGCCCTTTCGAAGCTGGTGGAATCCGAAGGCTCCAGCAGCTTAGCCTGCCACAGAAGGAGCAGCATCCACCTCAGGCCCCATCAAGAAGCTACTGTTACCATTTGGGCACTACCTATTCCCAGCAGATTCCTGGATGAAAGCTAGGAGGTCCCTGCTGGGGCTGTTATTTGGGAGGTCATAGGAACTTCAGAAGGTAGGGTCTAGCAGGAGAAATGGGTTAGGGAGTGATGGGCCTAGGTACTTCAGTCTAGTGCCTTCCTTTCTTGATCTCTGGTCCCTGTCTGCCCCACATTCCCACCACCATGATGCTGGGCCCAAGTGCATGGAGCCAAGTAATCATGGACTAGACCCCAAGACCGGAGGCAAAACTAATCCTTCCTCCGCATACATTGTTTCTGTTGGGGATTTAGTCCCAGCAAACAAAAAGTAGCTAATACGACTGCTGTGAACAGTTAAGCCGCCATCTTCCCTGGAAAGGACTTCTAGGCTTCACTTCCTTTTTTTCCTCACTACTATTTTCTTCAGTGCTATCTCCCGTTTGCTCCCTCTGTCCCTTCAACATGTCTTGGGCACCTGCTTCTGCACCTCTATATCTCCGAATGGACCTCTTCAAACCACCAGAGAGCAGAGGCGGAAAGCCCAGCATCTGCGCCTGTTTCCACCCCGACCAGAGTTCAAATTCAGCAGAAGGCAGAAAGTGGTTTCGACCCCTATCCCAGTGCAGAGGCCCCAGCTTCCAAAGCCCTCGGTGCAGCCAGCCCCCTATTAGTTTGACTCAACAAATGCCTGTTTTCAAAGAAACCTAAGCTGCTTCTGGTTCACCTCCCTCAAAGGAGGCCATCCTGAGGCCCGCCCCTCCCCAAACCAGGAAGTCCCGAGTGCCAGCACTTGGTGGCATTCAAACCAGGAAAGCCCGTGTGGCTGGGGCAGCTCCCACAGACATGGAGACAACTGCCGTGCCAGGTCTTCTCAGGCAAGCCGGAGTGACAGCGCCGGGGACAGGCAGGGCCTCTTACACGGCAAAGCCATAGTTCAAATATTTATCGTATGTGTCTGGCTTTCACACAGAATGTGCAACCTGCCAGTTCCCACTGTTTACCTTGGTCGAAATTCACGGGAAATCTTAGTCTGAACAGGCCCGGAGTTTATTTTACTGCCAGAGAAACAACTTTCTTTGATAAATCATCCGTGTGACAGTGTCCTGAAAGACTAAACAAAGATCTCAAGCATAATCTACGGCCTTTGAGAAGCCTTGCAAAGCTAATGCGTGTTTAATTGGCTGCTCTAAGCAGGTTGGGGCAGGGCAAGGGTCTGACATTTCTTTGGCCATTTGTTCTCCTTTTTAAAAAAAAAAATACAGATTGAAGCTTTTGGCTCATTTCTGCAAAACTGGATAAAACCTACCAATATTTCAAGGCTCCTTTCTTCTGAATATAGCCTATTTGTGGGGCTGGGTATCACAAGGAAGCGGTTTGAAAAGGAACTCAGGCCTGGGATACTGCTTGAGAAAAGGGGGAGGGAGAGGGAGGTGCCCCGACACAAAGGGGGCTCTCAAATCTCTCTCTGAAGCAGACCCCAATAAATTATGAGCGGAATATATTACGGATAAGATTTCTCAAAAAAAAAAAAAAAAAAAAAAAACAACCTACACTAGCACAAAAGAAAACTCCAGTGGGCGTGTCCTGGAGCTGGTGGAGATTGGGTTATAATTGTCTGGGGGGCCTTCTAGCTGCATGATTGACGAGTGTCATCGAACGCAAGTCCCGATCTCCTTCACTTCTAGAACATAGAGGGGTGAAGGCGTGGGGGAGGGCAGCTGCTTGCCTGTATTTGGTTTTGTTAACCACAGTACTTGGAAGCAGCAGCACAAACCTTCAAGTTTTCAAACTGCCTCATAAAAAAAAATCTGCTAACCAGAGAATTACCAAGGTATTCCATCCTATGTCTTAATCTTTTCCTTTTTTTAAAAAAGTTTTCTCTTTTTGTCCAACAAGATGATTTCATGAGTGACAGAATTCTCCTTCCTAGACCGAGTTCCACATCCTAAAATGGTTCTTAGAATTAAGCGAACATTACTAGGGGTTGAACAGCTTCTACAGTCCAGGAAATGCAATTAATTAATCTGCTTGATTCATTCAGTTCTCTGAACAACGTAACGTTGGAATTACCATTTGAGAAAGCAGGCTCAGGGAGGCTGAGAGACTTTCTTGTGGTGGCCCAGCTTAGAGGGTTTGGACTTCATCCAAGTCGGTCTGGCTCAGTTGGCCCTCTCCACCGAGAAGAAATTCAACAACGGTAGAGCACCTTCTCTGTGTGAGGCGCGAGGCATTTAAATTCCACATTCTGAGCGCAAAGGAGCACGCCATCCCCCTGCCAAGGAGCTCCTCCACCATCTTGACAGGAGGGTGTTCGGCATGCGAGGCAAGAAAGTAAGAGCAGCAGGCATGAGCTAGGTTGCTGCCCATCAAGCACTGGCAGTGGAAGCTGGGGCAGTCCAGGTCAGGCAGCCTCGAGCTAACTCCTTTTCCTCGCTTTTCAGTCTATAAAGGGAGGGCATGGACTGGCTGCCCTTTGAAGCTCCACCCAACTCAGTGTATCTTCACAGTGACAACTGGGGACAGGCGAGCCACCCAGCACCCAAGGAAATAAGCAGCTTGGGCTGTCGCCAGCCCCGTAGCCTAGCTTGTCCCCTGTCTGTCTTCCTCTACCACCAGAAAGGCTTCAAAAGGGTGACAATTGAGGGCAAATCCTCCTTGGTCACCTTATCCACGACTGTCATATATAACAGTCACATACCGAAAAGAGGGGGCATCAGCTTCATAAGGTAGGCCAAATGCACAGACAAATCCATTCCCCTGAGGTCCCTTGAGTAATCTCATTCATCAAGAAAACGGACAGCGGTGTTTGCCAGGGGCTGAGGGGGAAGGGGGGAGATTATTGTTTAACGGGCACAAAGTTTCAGTGTAGATAATGAAAACTGCATAGACAGACCCAGTGATGTCCCCTCCACCAAGTGAATGCACCTAACACCACAGACTAACACTCAGAAATGGCTGAGACAATAAGGTTTCTGTGAGGCTCCTACCTAGGAAGCTAGGCAAGGGAGGGGTTGGGCTCCTCAGACCAGGGCATCTTGGCATTCAGATTGGAAGGCACTTCCCAGAGACTTCTAGATGATGCTTCATGGCAAGCTCTGAATCACCCAGCCAGAGCTACATTTAGCCAGAGAACAGGCATCCCCCGTCCTAAACCATGTGTGCACATACCTAAATCTATAAGGCTAAGATATGCAGCCATACGTTCCAAGCATGAAGAGAGTGAAAGGCTGAAGAGAGAATTGAGTTTGGTTTAAAACTGGGTAAAACTGGGTAAAAGTCATGAAGGCAGATCTGGAGGGGGAGAAAAAACAAGGCAACAAAATGAGCATTCCTGGGTACAGCTGGTGGGATTCCATTTCATCTCCTCTGCCTCTCACCAAATCCACACCTAGGTCTCAGCTACCATCTCTCTAGGGGAAACTGAGGCATGAAGAGTTCAAGAGGCTTGCTCGGCACGCAAGGCCCACACATGGCTAAGAGGCAAAGGATACAAGTCTGCCCCCGAGGGTCCAGCGTCCCATCCTGAGGTTCACTGGTTTGAAGATGCTGACATGATGCTCCATGACATTTGCCTTACTTAACATCTTCCTGCTAATCAGGAATCAGTGACGGAGGAAGGGTGCACCATCCTCACTGGAGGGGAACACTGGTTCTTTACAGCTTTTCCTCCTGTTTCCTCAATGCGTGACCTCGGCCTAACGGGTCTCTTGCTTAGGCCCTGGCTAGACCACGGACCAGTCCCCCCGGGTCTCAAACCTTCACAGGAACTCTCCAATCTGTGATCACAGATGAGTAGGTGATTACATTAGCTACATGACACCCGCCCCCGCCCCCGGAAGTTTTCTAGAAATGAGGTCAGCATGGTCCACAATAGATTTCCCAACCCCGTGCATCAGGTAGCCTGGCTAAAACGAGATGCAGACTATGATGAGCCATCTTATACTACCAGTGCTTGGATCAGAGGGCCAAACTCACAGTTCCCAGCACTCGGAACACTTGGCAACTGTTTCAAGCTCAGAGGGTGTGGATAAGATGCATATTTGTGTATTCTCGGTGCTCTCAGTTCCCTGGGGCCTCCCTGACACCACTTCTCTAGCGTCTGTTTGATTTTACTTTGAGTGAACTGGACCAGGTCACGCCAAACCTAGCGTGTTGTTCCCCTCAATTTAATAACCAATTGCACATAGCCACTTGGAAGGGATGCTCTCCTTTACTCTGTACCTGCTGTGGATGTATGAGACATTGTCCAAGGACCAGTCTGAGTACAAACGGGCCTTATTTTGTTCTAAGACTCCGATTTTTTTTTCTTCACATTCTAGCCATGAAGTTGTGTTTTCTCTATCGGTGGCACAAGGTCCACAGAGCATCTGTTAGTCACACAGAAAGTAAATATGGCCCCAGACACACAGCCTTCTCTCAAGCGGCTACAGTGGCTTGAACCGCCATGCTGGCAGCCGGTTCCCCCCATTTCCAAGAGGAAACCTGAAGTTTAGTTTGGAAAGCCTGAGCTGACTGGTTTTTTTTTTTTTTTTTGCAAGAGAGCAAACTGCCTTGCAGTGAACCTCAGACCCCCAACAGCAGCAGCTCAGCAAACCGTCCCGCGGAGTGAAGCATGGTCCTCCAACAGCCCTAACAGCCGCTCAGCCAAGAAACCTTGAGAGAGTCGCGAGGAGGAGTGAGAACAGATTCATGGAGGAGCAGGGACCACAGGAAATATTTCTAGGAAACCTTCCCAGTGCTGACTCAGAGTTGATGTTCTCTTCCTTTCCTATTTGACTAATTTTACTTATTGCCAAGTACAGTTTTCCTCTTTGAGGAAACTTATACACAAACAAGGAGACGATGTTCTCTCGGCTGGGGGGCCGGGGGGCGCGGGCGGGCAAAGAAACCTTTCTTCATGAGTAGAAAACGCTGTCTGGAGAAGCTGCCAGGAGCACTGGCAGATCCCAAAGGTAAAGACGCTGGTGCAAGGGAAGCACACTTCCTCGGAAAAGGACTGTGAATCATCACAAGGATGCAGCGGAAAGACCTAGGGACGCTCACAGGAAGTGGAAAAGAACCTAAACCAAGTGGTTGGAAGAGGGATAAGAACCCCACAGCAACTAGGAATCCGATTAACATCTGCCTGAGACAAACTAACCCAGAGAGAGAGATGGCTGTGGGCACAAGCCATCAACAACGAAGTTATCATGGGGAAGCTGCGCTGGCCTCTTTAAGACCTGAGCACAGCACCCAGTCACAGCGGAGTAGGAAACACAGGGGGAAACTCAAGGCAGAGCTGTGAGTCCTGACTGTGGTGCAGCAGGCAAGGTAACCACCATTTTGGGTCTGAAGGCTTTGCATCAGCTGACCGTGGCCTCTCCACATCTGCTGCTCAGTGCAGGCTGCTCTGGCCGCGTTCCTGAGCATCAGCACAGACTTCCTACTGTTGTTTTTGCCTGTTGAGGGGGGGAAAAAATGTCCTCTTCACTGAGAAGGGAGAGTGCAAGAGGAGAGAGTGAATACTGTGAGGCGGAAGTGCAGGCGGAAGTGCCACAGGGTTGAAAAATGCACCCTTCGGGGGGGAAAGGTAGCAGCTCGGCATGTCCAGCTCCACACGCAATGGGAGTGTTGGGATGCACTGAGAGAAAAGAGCAGAAAGAGAAGCAAGTGATGGAGCATGCATGCTCACCCCTGAAGAGCACACCCCTCACACAATGCTTTCCAGCAACCGATGTCTCCCCACTGGGGACACCCGGGCCACTTAATATAAAGCTTGATCCCTGGAGGAGGGGGTCAAACACTCTCTGCTGTGTGTTAGCTTGCATTGTCAAATGTCTTTGTCTCCTAACTCAATCCTATCAGTGTGGCTGACTGCCTCCCTTCCTTGAAATGAACCGAGCTAGGCAACAAGTTTCTCAACAAGGCTCCATTCTGCAGGGTACTAAGAAGGGCAGGGCTAAGCTCAGTACCCACAGAGAGAGGGGGGTGGGGGTGGGGGAAGGAAGGATCCTATTTATCATTTTCTAAAAACCCTACAAACCAAAAGCCAGAAAAGCCTGGCACACCCAATCCTCACCATGCACAGATGGGCACCTGCATGCCATAGTCCTAGTACTGTTTCTCATCTCACAGGAGAGGGGGGGAAAAAAAGCCCCTCAGTGAGTCAAAGTATTCCAAAGGGGAATGTCAGCTCCTAGCGCATCAAATGTGAAGACTTGAAAAAATGAACCCTAAGGTCTTGGATGACCTCATGAACCCAAGAAGAAAACACTCCAAGGGTTACAAGGAGACCATCTTAAACAGCCCAACTCCAGTCCACCAAGCCCTACTGGTTATTTATGAGGCACCTCTTTAAGCAGTAGCAGCCTGGGGGCTTGCTGGCTTGGCAGGTACCTACTGGCATGGGGGAACACCCAACACTGGTGAGTTATAGTACATCCTCTGGTCTTCTGCCTCTGTTAGAAAGCCAACTTTACCATAGCAGGTTCTTTCCAGGGCATGCCTCTTCCAAACGTGTCTACTTTAGCTGCCATAAAATCCCCAGGGAACAGAATTTTGGGAAGGAAGTAAGAGAAAGGGAGGAAATTTAATGATGATTCAGGGTTGGTATGTTTCAGACAAAGATTCTGGACCTGCATCCACTTTCTCGCCGAGGTTGCGCCGACCTTGGCCTTTAAATTCCCATCACCTCCACTCTAAATGAAATCCACCACTCTCCAGAAAATCACTGATGAGTGTCTGGTTAGGGATGTGAAATTTTAGTTTATTCCAGGTGGGTATTTTTGGATCAGTGTCGAGCCTCATTTATTGTGCTTAATAAACATTGGGTGAAAAGACACACGCAGACGAAGACTGAGGCACAGACACTCTAAGTGGGGAGCACCCTTAGCAGGAGGTCACCCTTGCCAATCACCTCCACACATTCAGTTCTAAGGATGTCCATCCCTCTTCTCTCAGCCTGATAAAATTCCATAAACATGAGGGAAGCATCCAGCAAGGTGCTACTTTCTGGGTTCCATCTGAGAAGGTTCCCCGAACTCACGCAATGTCAGGGCAACTGGTAAAAGTGAGCACTCTGACCTGCCATACGCAAGATCGATGACATGGGAAAGAAGCAGCCTCTTCTTTAGTCCTCCCGAGGAGCCTCCGGGATCTCACCCACATCGAAGCCCATTCTTCCGGCCCTCACCATGTAACAAAAGGCTTCCTGACAGCGTTCCTCTGCGATTCTATCTACTCTTGTTTCCTTTCCTTCCAGGTTTATCCTTGGGCAGGACCTGGTGTATCTTTGTGACTGAAGGGTTTGCGGCTACAGCAATATGGAGCTGCGTATCCATGTGCTGTATGAGGGAGACCCAACGGGCTGAGCCCAGTTTGGGGCAGCTCCTGAGGGAGCAAAACAGAGCTAACACCAAGACGAGAGTGGAAGAGCAATCAGCCTCTGCGTGGGTCACCACATACACCACCTGTAACTTGGTCGTTTGTTGATACAGGGTCTGCCTACGTAGCCCAGACTGGTCTCAAACTCAAGAACCTCCTGCCTCCACGGCCAAGTGCTGGGATTATAGGCATGCACCGCCATACCCGACTTCTGGTTAACATTCTAAACGAACTCAAAGTAAAACTGCAGAAGATGTGTGTGGTATGGTGGCCCATACCTATCATCTCAACAACTCGGGAAGTAGATGGAGAGCATGAAGCTAGCCTGTGCTACACAGCCAGGGAGAAGCCAGACCGGGATACATCTAAGATTTAAAAAAATAAATAAATAATACATAAAAAAATCTTAAAAAAATGTTAAACGACAAGAAAAAAAAAGGGTGCAACTCACACAAGCAGCAAAATGTAGCAGAAATGAAGTAAGGCAAATACAGACACTTGATGTCAAAATTAAAACCATCAGAAACAAATCTAACTTTTTTTAAAAATGGGTGTGCCATCAGCTCAGTGAGTAACGATTGCTCGTCACCAAGCCTGACAACCTGAGCTCAGTCCCCAGGGCCCACGTGATGAAAGGTTTCCCTGGCCTCCACACGCATGAGCATACACACATAGTTTTTAAAAAGAAAGAAAGAAAGATCTATTCTCATTAAGGTCTCTTTGGCAAATGACTTGAACAGTTCAGCTTCCGTACATACATCTGTAAGTGCTCTGAGAATATGTGCGCCGTGGCACACAAACTCCTTGGGCGTGTGAGTGCTCCCTCCCACACCTGTGTAGCTCAGTGGAGCACAGCACTTCACCGTGTCAAACTCTGGAGCACAGCACTTCACCATATCAAGCTTTTCCTGTGCTTTATCCCATCAAGTTAATGAAAACACGGAGGAGGTAGCTCTGAACGGATGTGAAAACTCACATTACCTACCTTCATGCTTTCTCCAGTTAAGCAGTGAGAAATCCCACCCTCGGGGACACAACCTGGAATTGTGAGCATCAGCCTAAATCTGTCCTTCAGCAAAATGGGTCTGGCCTCGGTGGCTGCTCTGCATCCAGCAGTGGAGACCCGAGAGAGGGAGGGAGCAGAACTCCAAAAGGGCACAGTTCATCATTACTGTTCTCAGCGGTTCAGGAGACACTGCGTTTTCCTGTTGGCCAGAGGGGCCATCCTGGAAGGGTCCCGAATTTGCTCCCTAGCACAGTCTAGCCTCGCTCTGGCAACTGCAGGTGCTGATTCAGAATTCTTTTTCAACCCACGGTGACTTAGGAAGTAGGGAGAGAAATCACACTCCTGTGTCAACATCAATGTTCTTTGCCCGAAAGACCCTGACTAGGACCTCTGAATGCCCTAAGCACAGAAATCTCCCCCTCCTGGGAAGGCACCCGACACACCCTGGGCCATTTCAGTCCAGGGTAGAGTAGTGCTGACACCTAGGGGTGGTTATAAAAATCAAACCACAGAGAAAGCCAAGCCAGGGCCTGCTCCTGTAGCAAGTGAAGAGTTTTACCCCGGTCCCCAAGTCTGCCTCCCTCTGCCTTCAAAGACGGTTCCCCCAAATCTGAGACACAGAGACACACATAGCCTAACTTTAAGAAAGATGGTCCATGCTCCACGCTACCTAGACTTCCTTTTGCCTGAGAGTAAGAAGAAGATGGAGACAGAGCATGTAAAGCTCAAACACGATGCTCCCATGAGCTCCATGCTCAGGGGGAGACACAGGACAGGGAAAGGCAGAGATTCCGAAAGCCCCACGTGAGGCTGGTACTCTTCTCTTACCAAACTCGCTTGCACAGAGATGTTCAATGATGGCCTCAGATTTCAACTCGTTGTCACACGGAGGACACACTGTTGTACCTAGCAAAAGGGAAGCAAGCAGAAACAGAAGCTGTAAGTCATGGTGATGGGGACCCCGGGACAAGAGAGCAGATGGGGGCCAGGCTAACGGGAAGGGCTAAAGGTCTGGAATTCCTGAAAGGCATCCAGCCAATGGCCATGGAGGGATCTTGAGCCCAGGATCAAAGGCGTAAACAGATGAATGTGTTCTTCAAACATTTTTGGCCTAGATATGTCAAATGTGATGATTATTTAATCTACTGCTCTCTGAGGTAGGAAGGGGCAGGTCCAGGCTGCTATGAGTACCTGAAAGAAGAAAAGCTTGGCTTATGAACTCAAACAGATCTTCTCGTGGTTTGTGTCTAGTTCTTCCCTCCCCTTTATTTACTCCCCGCCCCCCATTTCAGCCCCCTTCCTACTTGCAAACTCTGAACAAGACAGCTCATCAATTTGACCAGGTCTTGAGGACCAAGAGAACAGTCATACTCAATTACTCAAGTCCAGGGCCCTGATGTGCCAACAGGGACTCCAGAAAGCAGGCTGTGGGCTGTGGGGTGGGGGAGGGGAGGAGCTACCAAATGGAGGACAGAGCTGACTGAGGAGGAAACCCGTTAGGTGATCTTTCATGAAGGGCTTTGAAGAGGAGCGAGAGTGTGTGTGTGTGTGTGTGTGTGTGTGTGTGTGTGTGTGTGTGTGGCAAGCCACTGAGAGGTAGCTAGGTCCCTGTGGGAGGTGGCTTCAGAGGCCTCCTTGGAAGGGCAGAGAGAAAATGTTTACAGGAGAAACCTCCAAGGGTTGAAGTAACTTACCATCTCCCTATAATTCCTCCTCCTCATTATCATCTATCCAACAACTTACAGTTTACTGACGATCTAGAAAACTGCAAGTACACTAAACATAGTCTATTCCCAGCACCCTGGACGCTGGAGGCTGGGACCTGGCTGGAGCTGAAAGGAAGTCACCCTGAGACAGCCACTCAGGTGGGGGTTCAGGTGTGCTGAGCACCTCTGCTCACTGGCCTTCATTTCCTGTTACCTGTGGCTCACCAACACCATCTCTTCTCCCTCCTCCTTCCCCCAGCCTTGGGCTGTGAAATGGGCACCCTCCAGAGTAGCAGCTCCCCAGCCCTCTCCCTGCAGGGCAGGGACCACATCACTTGTCTGTGCCCACCAGTTTCTCTCATACCACACCCTAACAGCTGCCTTTCAAATTTGGGGGGCAGAAGCTTAGCAAAACTCTTTGGGCCAGATGTTGGAAATATGTTTGTCTCGCTCCCAGCGCTTGAGATTGGGTTCTGGGAGTAATGTTTCTGAACAACAGCAACAAGAGAAAAATCTCTTACCCAGAAGTCTCCATCATGGTGTTCGCTTCCATGTAAAGACAGAAAGAAAAAGGAAAGGATGTTATAGACAGGACCATGTGACCTATAATAGGAAAATGAACTGTTTGTTTGGGGTTTCCTAGCTGTTTTTATGATTGCTTTTTTTTTTTTAAAGTAGAAGTTATCACATTGCAAAGTTCAAGGTATAAAACACTGAGCAAAGGAGTACCAAGACAGTCAAAAATAAAGACCGAGTCTCATCGGTCCCCTCCCTCCATACACCCCCAATTCTACCGGCACTCTGAGGCTCTGCACTCCCACAGGACAGATGTTTCAGCCTGTGGATTCATCTTGGCCTCCCAGCCCTCTCAGGGCCTCTGGGAAAGGTGCAGGGTGGGGTTGCACCGTTGATTTGCAACATGCCTCTCCCTCTTCTCAATACTGCAGCCAGGAGCTGAGCAGCTTTCGCCGGAGAGAGAAGAATGTGTAATGTAATATTAATCTCTGCCCCTCGTGTGTCTCTGGGGCCCTGCAAGGCTACCTCACAGGAGGAACATACGGAGACTTTCCCCCGGACAGGTAAACCAAATCCTAGCTCTCAAGTGTGAAGCAAATGAATAAAAGACGAAGAGATTCTGTGCTTCGTTAATGTTTACGAGAAAGTGGAGGGGAAAGCCAACACTGGAATCAGTTAAGATGACTTGTAAAATCAATGTGCATAGGAAGAGGAGAGGGTCGGGGAGAGCGAGGGGGGAAGAGATGGGGGAAGGGAGAGGCAGGCAGATTGATTTTCCTTAGGCAGCTAGCTCACTGAGGGGAGAGGAGGAAGTACCCTAAGGGAGCCTCTGGGAGAAGTGGGGGCTCCTTGGCCTCTACAGCCTGTGACTAAACAGCCTGGTTGAGTTCATGCACAACAAGCCTAAACAACACAACTGAACGAGATGGGCACGTTCACACAACTCGGTGAAACCTGGCAGGGAAGGAGAGCGACAATTTACCAAATTAGTCTAATGGGTGTCCAAGTTCTAGACATCGGTCTCCAGGGATGGACAGCACAATTACCTTTCCTGTCATGGAAGCCAAAGGTAGTGTGAATAGCTACCGTTTGAGAGAGAGGAAATGAAAGTCTTTGGTTCATTTCTCATGATCAGGCTTGCCTTTAATAACAAAGAATTTCCCAATATTCCTAAAACTGTATATTAAGATGTAATGCTGTGTTGAAAATTTGAGACTTCCGTTTTAAGGGTGGATGAGGCATGGAGTAAGGCACCTGTATGGAACTTAACTATCGTCCCAAAGTCCCAGGTCGTGTACCAGGGTCACCAGTATGAGGTTCTGAGGACCAATAATCTAACCTTTCTTAACCTTCCCCTATACACACAGCTTGACTCTCGGCTGACAGTCGAACATCCCTGCAGGGCAAAGAGGGGTGCACATCATGTGGGACACCCTCATAACGATGGTCCACCATTCTGGAAAGACACTGGTGCCTCTCACAAAAATCACAATCACTTCAGACAAAACCAGCCACAGCCACACTCCTGCCAGACAACACACACACACACACACACACACACACAGAGAGAGAGAGACAGAGAGAGAGAGAGAGAGAGAGAGAGAGAGAGAGAGGAGGGAGGGAGGGAAGGAGGGAGAGAGAGAGAGAGAGAGAGAGAGAGAGAGAGAGAGAGAGAGAGATATCTTTATTTAGCAAAGAATTGCTCTACCTGAGCACTGCGCAAGGAAGGACCAGAAACATGGAACCACACAAAAGCATCCAGAAATGGGTAAGGGTGAGTGTGACCTTTGCCCTGTCAGTCTTTTGGAGGGACTGGTTGGGGGGACCCTCAGAAACAGCACCCCCACCCCCCATCTGGTCCTCTTTTCTTGCCCCCAAACACCAGCCACTTTACACAAAGCTGTTTCCCACAGGTTTCCACTTTACGCCCACCAATAGCCCCAGAAAAGGGCAATCAATCAGTGGCCATGGGGAAGGGACAGAATACAAGCAAAGCTGGCCACAGGCTCTCCCGGCAGGCAGGGCCTCGGAAGGAAACTGTGGTCTGCAGGGGGGTGGGGTGGGGGTGGGGGCTCAATGGGGATAGAAGGCACAGTGCTGTGGTCCAGGGAAATGCTCAACCCCCAGTGAGCTGTCTCAAAAGGCTGCACATACCAGCCCTGACGACAAGGGTGCCCAGGGCTACCGTTTACCTTACCGGCTGGGGCCCATGCCACACAAGGGCAATCACTTTGGACCTACCTTCCTCCCTAGAATGAATAGGAGCGTTCAAACTTCGCTCATGTGTCTACCCCGTTCCTCACTCTGAGGCAGCCAAAGGAGGCTCTAACGAGAGGCACTTGGCAGGCGCATGTCTGTAAACCCCAGAGCTGAGGAGGCTGAAACAGGAGGCATTTGCGTTCAAGACCAGCCCCGGCCGCACACCGAGAGACGGAGACCCTGCCTCAGAAAGCCAAGACACTCAACACTTCGAGATAAACTAAAAGTTTCCTCTCCAGAAATGGCCTTGGGGCGGCTGCCCTCTTCTTTGAGAAGGGCCACTGGACAAGAATATCTAGTATTCCTGAACTTCATCCTACAGGAAGGAACCCAGTCCCAAGAAAGTCGGCCACCGGGCTGCTGGAGTGCTTGCTGCTTAGGGTTGTGTGTGTGTGTGTGTGTGTGTGTGTGTGTGTGTGTGTGTTTTGTTCTCTCTCTGTGTGTGTGTGTGTGTGTGTGTGTGTGTGTGTTTTGTTTTTGAGTCCAAAAAAAAAAAAAAATACGGGGTTCCCAGAAGAAACTCTGCTCCCCCAGGGTTCAGAATTTGCAGGGCCCAATTTGCAGGTCCTCACCCCCCAGGAGGAGATAAACAATGAACTAATTACATTTTTATCTTTCTAATTACCTAAGGATTTGTGTGAATGGGAGACGCAGGGGGTATGCAAGGGTGGTGGACAAGAGATTTTTGCATCCCCTAGATTTGCTAAATTCGACGTTGTTGCCGGAATTTAGCGGCGAAGAAACCGAGGTGGCTCTTTCCAAACTTCTTTTCCTCGGCCAATTCCACGACTGAAAGATAAACTAAGGAGAGGGGATGTTTTGTTGCTGTTTGTTTTGTTTTTAGAAAAAAAAATACTTTCAAACTTATGAAAATAAACAAAGCTTTTCCTCAGTCTGAGTTTTTTGCAGTTTGAGCGAGTTGTTTTCTTAGGGATGTTAAGAGCTTTGGATGGGCACCCTCCTCTTGAAAACCTAGGCTTAGCTTTGTTTCAGGTATGGAAGACGCCAGACTGGAGCCCAGGAAGAACAGCTCCAGGGCCCCCTCTCCCCCACGCCCCGGCCGAGGCTCCCCCCAGCAATCTCGGGGCACCTGGGGCAGGAGAAGCACCAAGTGACGCCTGGGCCTCCTAGAAGCTTTCGGGATCGGGTCTGCACACCTTGCGGGCTGCGGTGCGCGGCTCCCCGGCTTGCCCCGCTTGCAGCCCCGGGGCCAGTGCGGCTGGACACGGGAGCTCGCGGGCGTGGGAAGGAGCACCCTTACCTTGGGGCTTCGAGGCTTCGGTGGCATTGGGCGGGGTCATGGCGATGCAGACGTCGCCCTCGGGGAACTTGTCACACTTGAGCATCTCGGGCCAGTAGAAGCCGAAGAACTGCATGACCGGCTCGCACGAGTCGCGCACGGCCTCGCAGAGCCAGCGGCACGGGTAGATGGGCCGGTCCAGACAGACGGGCGCGAAGAGCGAGCAGAGGAAGACCTGGGTGCCCATGTGGCAGTTCTTGTTGAGCAGCGGCACCCAGCTGCTGGCCTGCTGCTTCACCTCTGCCATGGTCTCGTGCTCCAGCAGGTTGGGCAGCACCATCTTCTTGTAGCCCACGTTGTGGCACAGCCTGAGGTCCACCGGGATGTCCACGCACTGCGGAGGCTTGGTGTAGAAGCGGCCGCTCTGGTACGAGCCGATGTCCGACTGGAAGCTCACGTAGTCGTACTCGCTGGCCGAACCCGCGGCCAGCAGCGCGGCCACCAGAGCCAGCAGCACGCCCGAGGCGGCCCCGCCGCGGCCCCGCGCGCTGCGCCCGCTGCCCATGCTGCTCGGCGACGTCGGGGCTGCCCGCGCTGCCTTCACTCGCGCGTCCCGCTGCAAACTTCCCGGAGCCTCCGGGGACAAAGGCGCAGTGCCCGGCCCCCGTCCGGCTCGCGGCCGCGCGCTGCTCCCCGGGTCTCGGGCCGATGGGGCTCTCGGATGCCGCAGGCCGCGGCGGGGCTGGCGCGGGGCAGGGAGCGCGCGGGACCGAGTGCCGTCCCGGCTGGCGGAGGCGCGGCGGGCTGCGGGCGGCTGCACCTACTTGCGACGCTGCAGCCCGAGTGAGCGGTGTGCGGGTGGCCGAGCCCTGGATCTCCCGCGCGCAGCCAATCAGCTCGGCGCTGCCGGGAGCCGCTCTCCATACCGCGTCAGTCAGCCGCGCAGTTAACCAATCGCCGCGCCCGCCAGAGGGATCGGTTTACTAGAACTAGACACAGGTCAACACCCCTTGAAAAGCAAAACCAAAAACTAAGCAAATACTTCGAAGAAGGCAAAGACAGAGAGAAGAGAGTAGTTAGAAGTGTAGGATGGATAGAGACGATGTCGGACGCTGTAAGGAACGTGAGTCGGTTTGTTTAAAAAAAAAAAAAAAAGGAATCTTCATAATACTTGCAAATTGATGCGACTGTGAAGACTTTTTTTTTTTTTGCACGTTTTCCTAAATCCAAGCAAACGCGCAACAGACCAGCAGCTCTCTGCTCCACGGTTTATTCTTTGACTCTTATGCACAGCGGCAGGCTGCTTCTCAGCTACTCAGATAAGCAGGCTGAACTTAGGGAGGTCTTTTAATTCCCCCAATGAATCTGAGCTTTTGCAAAAACTAAGAGAAGTTGGTGTTTGTGGCTGTGTTCAAAATAGAACACCTTTCCAGGTAAAAGGGGGCTCACTGTGGAGGACAATACTGCTCACATTGGTGTTAGTTTTGGAGGAAAGTTTACATTTTTAAACGATATTTTTAAGACCCTGCACAAGTCCCAGATCAGCTGACAACATATCTGTGCACATACCTATCTATGCACACTGATGTTTGTGGATTAGAAAGCAAAAGCATTAAACACACACACACACACACACACACACACACACACACACACACACGCCCTTATCGGCATGGCTGGGTGGATACCAACTCTATCAGTCAGATATACATGCTAATTCAGAGGCAGTCTAGGTCAAAACCAAAGGTGTGTCCCCCGCCACCCCCACAACAAGGCAGAAGCCAAGTAGGCAGGAATAGCTGGGTGTCCTCTAGCCTCCCGTCTCCACTAGTCACTTCCTGGGAATTACTTGAGTGTTCTGAATACTGGCCTTAAAATCAGAGAGCTAGGGGTGTGATCAAGAATGGGCAGGAGAAGGTACAAGCAGTTCTTGAAGTTCTCCGGGTCTCCACATGCTGTGTCCTTCAGGGCATCTGGAGGAGATAGCCAAGGAGGCAGTGTGGTGCCACACTGGGTGGCAAATGGGCTGCCACTCTTAGTTGGAAGGCAGAACACAGTTGGAGGTTTATAAGCTCTGGCAACTCTTACTTTCAACTCCATAGACCTAATTTCTTGGTTCCAAGTAAAAGCCCCAGAGCTCGCAAAGATGCAGGGATATTTTCTTAAAGCAGTCATACACACGCTGACGCTGTGCTGCAGGTGGTCGACAAGTCTGTCCTTCCCGGGCCAATGGAAAGGAGCCCAAAGCCAAACAGGCAGATTTGGGTAGAGGGAAAGGTCATGCAGAGCAAGGCTGTGGATGACCAGGGATTAATCAAGAAATAGCCTGCAATGCCCGCCTGCCTGAGGAGCTGGGGAACCACATTCTTCACAGAAAACAGAGGCAGGAGACCAGGAACTGTGTGTCTCAATTCAACAACAGTCAGGGCTAAATCTGTTTGCTAGAGCGTCATTTTTCCCTCCCCAGGTTAGACCCTCTTTCCGGGCTAAAGTGTCTGTTTGCTTGCTCATTGGAAAGATTAGCGTCAGTAGATAAAGAGCCTTTGCCCTCTGAATCAAGATTCAGCCCACCCCTCACTCAACCTGTGTACCATTCTCCCAAACAGCAGGAGGACTTGGGTCTACCCTCTGTGACAATGCTGGTACTGAGTGCAGGTGAGTCACCTCTGATGGCTGTGGAAGTCTCCAGGCAGGAGTCAGCTTCACAAATCCGTTCACAGGAGGAACTGGTCTACACTTCGTCGGCCTTGTTGACTTAGATGCCACAGTGTCCTCTCTGCTTTGTCCTCTGGCATGATGCCCAGGACACAACTGTCAGGTCGGAGAAGGAAGGTCGGTAGTTGTGTATTTCCGGATCCTTCTAAGGGCCAGCTGGGAAGGGGAAGACTCTGAGTCTTGACCCCACTGATAGATGTCCATCCCACTTGAGATGAAAAATGTCCCTGGAGGCCACACTGCAGGACAGTGTCGGCCAAGGCAGACTGCACCTACTTTCCAGTTTTTATATCACCAGACTGTAGGCAGATTTTTTTTTGTCAGGGCCAGCAGCTCCCCAATAATGTCACGGAGACTTATTATAAATTATGAAAGCTTGGCCAGTAGCTTAGGCTTGTTTCTAACTGGCTCTATTTTTCTTTTTCTTTAAATTTTTTTATTCATTTTACATACCAACCACAGATCCCACTCATATCTCTCCTCCCACTTCCCCCCACCTCCCCCCACCCTTCTTCCCCTCCTCCAACCTAACTAGCTCTTATAACTTAAATTAACCCATTTCTTTTCATCTACTTCTTTTACATGCTCAGTCACTTTACTTTGTAACGCCCATGCTGCTTGCTCTGCATCCTCATGTCTCCCTCTTCCCAGAATCCTCTGTGCCTGGAAATCCAGCCTAGCTATTGGCCATTCAGCTTTTAAATTAAACCAATCAGAGTAACGTATCTTTACACAATGTAATCAAATATCTCACAACACTAGACTGTACGCTTTGAAATATAATCTCCCTTTCACTGATAGTGTATATACAAGAGAAAGTTCTAGAACAAAGGATGTTTAAAATGCTATGGTCCTAACACAGCTCCCAGAGGCCTTGGTTTCTGAGTTTGAGAACTATAAAGCAGGAGAAGCCCCTGGCTTCCTCCTGCCCCAATAGTTTAAGTGAGCAGGGACAAGAGGAAGCTTTACCCTTGCCCTTTTCCATACAGCCAGGTGCCTGTTCATGGAAACTGGAAAAACACCTTCCCTATCACTTCCCATTAGCTTAAGGGGGCATTTTCTAGTCTCAAAGCTGACAGGAAATCAGGGTCACTGAGGGGCCTCCCAGTACCTAGCTGGTGGTCTCTTTCCACACAGAGAACTTAAAATCAGGAGAGGAAGAACCTACCTAGGCCATAGCTCCTCTTCTGTTCCCTTCTCATCTCACCAGTGATTTTTAGGCCACTCCAGGAATAAGATCTGCAGAACTGCCAGGGACACAGGGGCTCCTTCCTGCCTATGGCAGGCAGTGGTGGTTCTAACATAGACAGAAGAAAGTACTGAGGCTCAGAGTTGGGAAACACCGTACATGGCTTCAGTTATGCTTCCTAACACACTTCCATCTCTCTGGGTAGAGCCTGCTTCCATCTCCCTGGGTAGAGCCTGTTTGCCTGTAAGGCAGAGCTAGACATACTTACTCAGGTACTTGTGGCCTATTCTGCTACTTATAAAGCACAGAATGTGAACTCTTGGCCTGGCCTAGTGGCACATGCTTTTAACACCAGCACTAGGAAGGCAAAGACAGGCAGATCTCTGTGAGTTTGAGGCCAGCTAGGACCGCACAGTGAAACCCTGTCAAAAAAATTTTTTAATTGAATTATCAGTATCTAGGACCATAAGAGATACACAGACTTCCAGTCAAGTACGAATGCCTTAACACAGTATTCAATGTGAGACATCATAAAGTGTGGTGATGTTCTTACTTAGACAGGCTGCTTCTCCAGTCCACCTTAGGGTGAGTTATTTTGAATCTCCTGACTCTTTTACCAACTGACCTGTCCCTTGATGGGTTTAGGAAAGTCTGGAATGAATCTTCAAACATTTTTAAACCTATGTGTAGGCAGAGTTTTTCTATCCTGACCACCTGTTCCCAAATAACTGGCAGCCACTTTCCAAATAACTGACTCAGAAACTTAATATAAATTATAAATGCTCAGCTGATAGCTCAGGCTTGTTACTACCTAACTCTTACATTTAAATTAACCCATATTTCTTATCTATGCTTTGCCATGTAACTCATGGCTTGTTACCTCATTTTCTGCATGACCTGCTTCCTCAACTGGCTGGCTGGTGTCTCCTCTGACTCCACCCTTCTTCTTCCCATCATTCTCATAGTTTGGCTGTCCTGCCTATAATTCCTGTCTGGCTACTGGCCAGTCAGCATTTTATTAAGCTAATTCGAGTGACAAATCTTTACAGTGTACAAGAGGATTATTCAATAGTGTTTCCCCCTTTTTGCCTAATTAAAAAAGGTTTTACTTTTAACATAGTACAATTATATACAACAAAACAGTTATTACATAGGAATTATAGTTACAATGTCCAGTCTATTTGTATTTGGTTAAATTAGAGAAAATACTCTATTATCTATCTTATCTTGGTGAGTCTAAAGTTTCATATCTAATTTACCTTTTATCATAACTAAGGAAAACTATAACTATCTAGTCTTCAACTCCATCGAAGACCCCAGAAGAGTGAAATGTTACCTAATGGCAGGGACATCAGGCTGCCTGGATGGTCACTCAAAGTTCCTCTGCAATGTTGGGGCATCCAATTCTGTCCTACAGGCCTAACATATCTGACAGACTTTCCTGTGAAGCAGGGAAATTTGAAGGACTGTCCTACCTTGTCTTGGCAAAGTTTGGCAGTCATCTTTCGTACATCCTGCTGGTCCAGTTTGGACAGTAACTGTCAGCAATTGAGACAAGGGCAGTTCCTTTGCCCACATGGCTAGCTTTTGCCATAAAGAAAACCAACTCCATATGGAGTTTCTTCAGTGTTCATTGTCCTCTCTGAAGTAGATTGGTGCTACCAGGAGCAAATGTGTCTCATTGTCATGAAAAGCCTTAGGTTACCAAATATATTAAATGCCATACTCTGTAGGTCTTTGAAGTGTTTGAAGACCATCTATCTATCTAAATATATCTGTTTATGATCTTGAAAACATATCTAACATGCCTATAAGTTTGACTATTATAGATGACTATTAATCTGTACTTTTTCATTATAAATTACATTTTAAAAATGAGTTGCATAAGCACAATAACCCAAGCAAGAGTAGAGACATACATACAGCATAACAAAATTAACTTTAAATTTGTGTCACTATATAAAAATTCATACCAATGTAAAATATTTAAGAGCAGTAGTTGCTTTTTTGGTTTAAAAGTAGATTCAAAAATCTACCCTTTTATCCTATCATTTCTATATCTCCCTTTTTCTTTTTCAGAACAAGATCCCTGAATCTAATCTCCTTTGTTCAGCTTTTTTTTTCCTTGACCATTACCAATAACAACTTGTAACCAAACCCCTTAATAAACAATGACAAATATCCATAACCCACTGAACAACCAAAAACCACCTACTGCACCTCTTGGAAATGTGAGTGTTGTGTTCTTAAGATTACTTCCTGTTGTCTGGGAGTGATGGCATCTTTAGGGGACCCTGAAAAATTGGAATAATTGTCAAATCCTGGGAGAGCTAGCTATATCTTTTGTTGTCCAGTCTCCGTGTAATGGGAGAGTACAGGGCTTATCTCAAGTCCTGGCTAGAGTAGTCTGTGAAGCTGGACCATCTCAGCTAGCCATCTGGAAACTGTCCTGAGCAGTTGGTAGTCCAAAGCCGATCTTTGGGTAGTGTTTGTCAGTTTAATGGTATTACCACAATCTAGGTGGAATCATCATTGTGGGGCCCCATCTTCCTTTTGGAGACTTCAAATGTTGTTGTTAGAAATAGTCACCATTAAGCCAGGCGGTAGTGGAGCACGCCTTTAATCCCAGCACTCAGGAGGCAGAGGCAGGCGGATCTCTGTGAGTTCGAGGCCTGCCTGGTCTACAAAGCGAGTTCCAGGAAGGGTGCAAAGCTACACAGAGAAACCCTGTCTTGAAAAACCAAAAAAAAAAAAAAAAAAAAGAAAAGAAAAGAAAGAAAGAAAGAAAAGAAAAGAAAAATAGTCACCATTTACTGCAGAAAACATCAACATTTTAAATATCATATGCAGCAGATCTCAAAGAGGTTAAAGGACCACAATTTGTTAAGTACATCCAGAGCACAAAAACTTAATTCCTAGTTACCTGATAGAGATTCAAACCCAAAATCAAGTACAGGAAGCTAGATGAAGCCTTTTTCTACAGTTAGTTAGTACTCTATATGACCATTAATATCATGACAAAAAGTTTAATATATATATATTATAAAATTTGAGGTAGTATTTATACCTTAAGAAAAGTTTTAAAGAGTCAAAATAAAACCAAGGAATTATGAGATTAGTGGCAATAGAATGAACAGTCCCTTAATAGAGAGGTCCAAGGCCCTAAAAGGGAACCTACTACTGTTATTTTGCTAAATGGTCATGATGCCAAATTATCTCCCAAATACTCATATTATGAACAGCTTCATGCTGTTCTCAGCTTTCATCAGAGACACGTCCTACACAGCAGATGACAGTTAGTGCAGAGACACACAACTGGTCAAAATGTGGAGAGTGCACGACTATTCAGCCGGGCCCTGAATGGGACAGGTGTATGACTTCTTGTAAAGCTCAGAGGGCATCTCAGAAGAGGGTACAGAAAGAATATAAGAGACAAAGTATGGAGAGACGAAGGACAGAGAAACGTACAGTAAAAGGGACATCTTCGTGACATGGCATACCCAGTGCTCTCATGAACTCACCATGACTGTGGTTAATTGCACAAGACGGGGCCCATCAACATTTCATCACAGGCGGTGGAGGGGCCCTTGAGGTCCTACTCCTCCCAGAGGGTCTATTGGCAGCTAATGGTTGCTAAAGTAGAGGTATAATCCTTTCAGTGTTTTAGTCACTTGTAAGGGCTCCGGGAAATAACTTCCCACAGCTGTGCATGCGAGCAGTTTTCATGGGATGCAGTGGAGTGGGTCACACACGAACGAACGAAGACAATAAAGCCGAAAGGGGATTTACTGCAGAAAAGGGTTTCCGTGGGCATAAGAGGGGGACGAGAGAAGGGAAGAGGGTGCCAGGGACAAACACAATCCCCATGTCTACATCCCTTGGCAAGGTTCTTAGCTGGGGTAGCTGGGCATCTCAGCTGCCACCATCAGGCCTTCTTCTTTCTTTGGGACACAGCTACCCTGTGGGTGGAGACCACTAGAGTGTTCTCCCTTCCCTGTAGGGGAACTTTACTCCCTGTAATTACATCTCAGGAGGCTGCATAGCACTTGTTTCTACCTCGACCCCACAGTGGTCTTGGGAAGACAACATTAGCCATTCCCTGGAGGGAGAGGCTGTGGGCACTGTCCCTGCCTCTCTGCTTGGAGATACACTTCCCCACTCTCCAGAGGAGTCTTTGTCAAGTTGAACTAAAACATTTATTCAATGCTGAATATTGTAATTTGTTTATAAATATATGAATTGTGGACTAAAGTACTATCTTCAAGAAAGAGCTGGAGTTAAATAGCACAATTTGACATGAATTTGTAAAAATAGAAGTAAAAATTGTCTACAATGTATAACTGCTGCTTTCCGAGGATTTGATGGGTGTCTGTGAGCTTATGGACGTTGGTGAGTCTTGCCAGCACGCACTACCCAGCCCCAGCACTGCACCAGGTATATACATAAATGTTCAGGCCTTTCATCCTGGTAATCCACACAAAGGTGGTAGAAGGCACGGACTTGGTGGAACTCTGCCTTTGAGCACTGATTTTGCCCTAAGCTTTCTGAGAACCAAGGCAGTAAGTAAGTATAAGCAGATTGTGTGGTTCCCTCCATTTCCAGGAAAGAAATGTCTCCCAGGTCTGAATCCTACAGAGACCGGTTGTTGGTGCCTGATAGGAAGACCGTGGGGTAGAAGCTGTCTGTACAGGCCCTCTTCCCTCTCCAGAGCCTGCCCTGCGTGCAGCAATTTTACCCCCATTGCCACTGTCTGCCCCAGGGAAGAGGTTGCTCAGTAAAGATGGGAGGCAGGTCATGGGTATAGCAGCTGATTCTGGGCAAAGATAACAACTTCCTGGAAAGAAATCGTGCCTGAGCTCTTGGCACACAGACCCCAAGGCAGCATCATCGACAACAGGAGCTGATACACAGAAGGTGTGCGGGGCGGGGGTGGGGGGTGGGGCTGGAGGTGGGGATCCTGGGAGCTTCAGGCAGCAGCATCTAGGAGCGGGGAACAGGATCCAATAGAAGGGGGCTCCTCAGTGTGACACCTGGCTTCAGGTCATGACTTCATGGCTCAAGGCATTACAAGGACACCACGGGCCTTAAGGAGACTGGACTGGTCATCCTTCTGGTCGTGGCAGAGAGTGAAGGTGAAGAGGCAGGAGGCCCATAAATCTGCCTGGGCTGCACCAAGGGACAGCTCAGCTCCAGAGCACAGGCCTCGGGGCCATGTGCTAATTACCTCACCCTGACTGGTAGGTGGGCCGAGGTCTGCCACCCTCATGGAGGGTTTGAACAGAAGCCCACGGGGATACAGATGAGGTGCTAGGTGAGGAGAGCATCGTCTCCCCTCTGGAAAATCCTCCACTGTCCACTAGAAACGCACTCTTCTCTGCTATATGTACATCCCAGCTCCATCTGACTGATCAATGCCTCAGTCCTCCACTGTTCGAGCAGCACCACTCACCAGGGTGAAGGCAAGGCCTATTTCCTAGCAGGCTACCTTTTTTTTTTTTTTTTACTTTTCCCCAGTTTTCTTTGATGTGTGTTATCACATTTGGGCCTCCGCAAAAGCCTCCGAGTTGCTGAGAATCCAGTATTTCTAACAGAAGAAGACGCACGGATTTGGAGTGGTGGGATCCTGGCCAGTCGCCCAATCCCCAAAGCACTCGAGAGCAGAACGGTCTAGAATCAGCAACAAAGGCCTTTGGACTTTGCACTAAATCTGACTGCTTTGCTAAGTTCCTGGAGAGAGAGAGAGAGAGAGAGAGAGAGAGAGAGAGAGAGAGAGAGAGAGAGAGAGAGACCTGGAGCACGTTTGGTAGTTAGTGACATGTTACTGTGAATTCACACAGTAACCCGAGTTTTCGAGATTCTAGGAGGGGAAGGGTGGCTCTGAAAGAGGGGAAGTCCTAGGTCAGGCAAGCATTGAGGTGCCTTGCTGTTGGGTCTGGGAGGGGAGGGAAGCAGGATGACCAGCGAACACTGCAGGACCTGGGGTAGATCGTGGGCAGCTGCAGCTAAGCTAAACCAGCATTGTCTTAGAGCGCAGGCGGGTGCCAAGAAGCCCATGTAGACACCCTGCTGACATGGAGGCGGCCCAGAAGACCTCTCCTGGATCAAAAGGTGGAGAGGAGGCTCAGGATATGCCCAGGAGAAGGAGAAAGGGTGTAAGGCAAGCATCTACAGGGTTTCGAGAGTTGTATGAGTCTTCTGAGGGCAATAGGGAACGGAATCTAAGCCCAATGCAGTACCGTCCAGAGGACTGCACACAGCTGAAGCCAGGGAGCACTGGGCAGCTCCACGGAAGTCAGAGGCAGACATTCAGAACTCAGGCTCCTGGCTGAGCTCGGGGCTGCCCCACAGGCAGGACTATGCTCCCAGCCAGGACTTAGACTCCGGCACCTCCCCAAAGAGACAACTGTCATAGCGTTTAGATAAACTCACTTACCTGTCTGGAGGTCTTACAGAAAGGTTCCTAAGAACAGAAACCTTATATTTTTATTACATGGTGTGTGTGTGTGTGTGTGTGTGTGTGTGTGTGTGTGTGTGTGTGTGTGCGTGTGCCACAGTGCTCCTTTGGAGGTTAGAAGACACTTTGCGGGGATGGAGTCTCACCTTCTACTGTGTGGATCCTGGTCCATTGGACTTGATGGCAAGTGCCTGTACCCAGTGAGTTATCTCACTGGCCCCCTGAATAAGCCACCTTCTTCTTTTTTTAAAAAAAGATTTATTTATTTGTTATGTACACTGAGGTTTTGCCTGCATGTATGTCTGTGTGAGGGTGCCAGATCCCCTGGAATTGGAGTTACAGACAGTTGTGAGCTGGGAATTGAACCCTTTGGAAGAGCAGCTAGTGCTTTTAACCTCTGAGCCATCTCTCCAGCCTAAGCCACCTTCTTGAAATGTGTCTTATTATGGGTCTCAGTTCTGACCAGTGACCAGTAAACAGAAGTTGGTAAGTGGGAAAGTATTGTAAAACAGACAGCCTTCGAAGGGCATGAACATTGGCCCCGCCCTCTTTCTCCTGTCTGAAATTCAGAGGCAGTAGCAGGAGGTAGCAGGAATGGGAAACCCAGCGTACAAGGTGGTAGAACAGAGAGACTTAAGGAACCTAGAGCTGCCCACCCTGAACTCTTTTAGGCAAGACCTACATTATCCCAGGCACACTTAATCCAAACTCAGTGGCTTTTCTACTTCAGGCAACTGAAAGCAAGCTGCAAGTCACAGATCATTAATTCAGGACTTTTCAAGGCAGTTAGGAAACATAAAGGGTAAAAGACGAATTTTTACTATTTCTTAGCACTCATTAAAACACAGTCCCCAGATCAACACCAGCAGCAGCTTCATCCAGGGCTGCTTAATCAGAATGTTCAATGCTATGAGCTGTGTAAATCCCATATGTATTTAAAACAGAGATACACCACCTTAGAAACCACTCCCCTACACCCGGGTTTCTGCCAGAGAGCCCCCACAATGACCACCACCCCACCCCTCACTCCCGCCGCATCCACCACATGCTGTGATAGTCTATTCCTGTCACTGGGTGTGTCAGCCTGTGAGCTCACACTGTAATGCATCACTCCATGTTGCAGCCCTACAGGGAGTCCTGTGAAGGCCCACTTTCCTGGAGAGAAGACTGAGCACAGAGAGGTCCACCACCCTCCTTGAGTCGAGAAGTCAGAGGATGGCATGAACTCACACACTACCTCCCGGGTAGGAAGAGGAGCAGGGAAGAGGAGGCTTCTGCGATCATCTAGCATGTTCACACCTATCACACTCAGTGTCTGTCTCTGTCCAAGAATGGCCTTTCATTCAATCCTTCTAACAATTACAGTGGTCACAGTGTCCCACCAGAAAACTATAATTTGTCCATGAAGTCCTTTTGTTCTTTAATTTTAACGGTACCCAGACTGCCAAATTGCTTAATATACAGTCTAAAGCTATGTAAATAACAATTTCCCAGAGTCACTCAGCCTTGGCGCGTGCTTTCCAGGTTCTGCATTAACTCCTCTGGTGTGAAGGGGTTCACAACAATTTGGGTCCAGAAAATAGATAACCGGCTGTTCCTTAAGTCCCTGCAAATCCTCACGGGCATCCTGCAGGGCTGCTTTTATTGCTATTATCTTGTCCTCTTGAAGGGGAATAAGTGTTCTCACTGGAGAATGAAATGTTCTACATCCTGCATGGATTTAACTCATCTGAGTTCCCAGCTTTGGGTTTAATTTCCATCCCCATCCCATGGAAATTGTCTCCCCACGATTAATGAAGATTTCACATGGGAGTCTAATTTCTCTGTCTCCCTGGATGCAGCTCAGCTGTGGCTGGAGCTTGCTAAGCTCTGCTCCCCTGATTCCAGAAGTTAGTGGTCAGCAAGCATGTGTGGACCATCTGTACACATTTGCCCCTGGTCTTAAGCCAGGTCCCATGGGGAAAATAGAACCTGGAGATTTCCTAACCCCAGAATGCCTCCAAGTGAGGAGAAGGGATGCCGGCAAAGACAATAGAGGAAACGGAACTCACGGAGCCACGGCAAGGGGCAGGTAGAGATGGGAATCTGAGCCCAAGGAGGTCACTCAGTCACTGTTATGGTTTGGATCTTAGATGTCCCAAAGGCTATGTGTTAAATGCTTGGTCATCAGCCTCTACTGGGAAAGAATCGAACCTTTAGGAAATGGGCCTACTAGAAGGAAATGAGATCACGGGGGATGGGGGTGCCTGTGATGGGGATATTGGGTTCCCTCTCTCTGTCTCCCTCTGTCTCATCCACATGCACACCCTTTCATGATTGTGTTTGCCAAACTGTCCTGAAAAGCAGGTTTTCACTCTGTCTCTTCATAAGATAGAATCAGGTGCCTCTAAGGGCAAGTTCACTGGTAACGAATGGGATGGGTGGGAATAGGCAAGAACCAGGTAGTTGTTGATGTCCAAAAAAATAAGAACAAGCTCTGAGGAATGAGCTCATCCAGCCCTGGGGCCAGGGAAGCCACGCTTCCAACCTGGAGTCCTCTCAGGAAAGACAGGGGAGCCCACGGGCCAGCCACACCCTCCTTCCTTCTTTCCTTCTTTGGCTTTAATTTTCCACCGAGGAAGGTTCTGGGTGGGGGCCTCGGTTTGCAAAGCTGAACAACGGAGGTGGAGGTGGTGACGCCCAGAGCCTCATTTGTTATACTTCAGGGCCTATGTGACAAACCAGGCTCCCACCCCGAGGCCCCTCGCTCTTGTCTTCTACCCTTCATGTTTCTCCTGGTCTGGGCATGACTGACCTTAGAAAAAAAGAGCAATGTGTCCGATGAGTAGGGACTGCAGAGAAGGGGTTTGTGGGCTCAGCTGTATGACTGGGGACTTCACCCTGCAGAAATGAGTCGTAAAGGAGGCCAGGGCACAGGCAGGGGCCATATGTCCTATTGCATGGAAGCCACCAGCTACCTCCCTCCAGCATCCATCCACCTGCCTTCATCCCATCCCATGCTGGAACACACCATGCACATCCCTGGCTCTCTTATTAGGCCTTCAGTCACTCCAACACCTCTTTCTGTCCTTACTCCAAGGTTCTATGGGTACCCCGCCCCCACCCCCACCCCTGACTGACAGTTTTCAGGGCTCCTCTTGGGCGCTGAGCAGCCCCCCTCTGGCCGCCGGAGGGGTTATGGGCAGCGCTGGAACAGGAGTTGGGGGAGGGAGCTGGAGGAATGCAGTCCTCACCCCAGCACCCAGTGAGAGCTGTGTGCATCGTAGAATACATTAGCCCCACTATTCAGAGCTGCCTCTTTAAGAACAATGGTAACAGCTGAGCTGATTTTTGCCAAATGACTGGCTTGCTTCCACTCTGAGCCGAGGGGAGCTGGCCAGACAAAGTCCATCCGCAGCGCCTTCCCGGGTCTTGGCTGCTGGGCACTGGGGCACAGCCTCTTTCCTGGACCCTGCGCTTGAGGTGGACACTAGCCATTAGGCGTCCCATTGGCAGAGACATGAGGTCTAGAGGCAGGAAGGGGCTGCCACTCAAAAAAAATGGGCAAAATGGAGCATGTATTTAACACAAGCCCCGTGGTGGGCTCCAGTGGACTTTGTTAGCCCGGGCTTACTGGGAAAAACCCTAATGTTCCCCTGGGAGGGAACATGCTGTCACATGCCAGCCTGAAAGGCACCTGCCTCATGGAAGGGCACTGGGCTGGATAGAGTTCAGCTGTAGGGAACCACATGCCCCTTGGCAAGGTCTTCACAAACCCTCTTGAGTCTCAGGTTCTTAGTATGGGAGGGAACTAGGTAGGCTCAGACCCCTCAAACCTTGACATTTGATACTAAAAGAATGTTTTTCCGGGGTTCCCTTCACCATCCTAACTGAGGGCAGTTTGAAAACTGAAAGCCTGAATCACTACAGTCACGGGCAAAGATCACTGGGCACAGAGGAGAGCCAACGCGGGAGGCAGAGCTATCCCGGTGGAGCTTTGAAAGCGAATTCCTATAGCTCACAGGTCGAAACTGAAGGCAGGAGGGTTACTGGGTAGACAGGGCTGTGAGGAGAGGATGTGTTGTCTCCTTCCCACACACAGCTCTCTGTCTCTTGTCTTTCTCTTCTGCTGCAGATACAACTGGCACCTTATAAACAAAACCAGGACTCACAGGCCTAGGCTTTTAGCACCTACCTTCCCTCCCTCTCCCTCCTCCCTCCCTCTCCCTCCTTCCTCCCTCCTCCCTCCCTCTTCCCTTCTTTATAGTCTTCCCTCCTCCCCCTCCCCCTCTTCTCTTTTCTCCTGCCTCCCACAGCCAGGGAATCCAGGGTCTCCTACATTCACACATACTAAGCAAGCATCCCATCACTCCCAGACCCACACTTTTCCCTAGACATTCCATTGTCAGTATGGCTACTTTTTGAGAGTTTCTCCCTGTTTCTTTAGTGGCCCTGAGAAAATCATCCCAAGTGCTTAAAGATTTGACATCGAAAGCAGGGTATCTTTGAAAAAGACTCTCTCCCAGCTTCGTCTTCTGATTTCCTTAGGCGCCACAGGTTTGCTCTCTCTCACAGTCTACCTTCCAATACCAGCAACACGAAATGAATGCTTCCCAAGGCTGGCTATTACTGGGAGCCATTTCGATATCCCATAGCACAGTGTTCTTGGGCATAAAAAACTCAATAAATAACACTGTGGAATGAAGGAAGGAATGAGTGAATGACTTCATGAATGTTGTTGGGAGAAAGTGGGCTATAAATATACATAAAATGTGATTTTAATTTTTCAGAAATAAAGATGAAAGGAAAAAAAGTAGAAGAGAAGAAAAACTGTCACCTAAGATGCTGGGGGAGGGTCCCCTAAAATGTTCACTGCCTCTGGGAACTTTTCGGCAATGGCAGTAGCTACTACTTTTGTAAATAATGTAAAAGAATAAATATTAGTTTTTGACAAAGAGGTTGATAGAACAGCATCAGCCCAGGGTATAGGGAATAACGTGAGGCTCAGGACCAATTACACAGCTTCTTAAAAATCCTACTTCATTTTAAACATTGGGCGGTTATTGCAAAAGATCTCGGGTTCACATTTTCTGGATAAGTGCCCCCATTGTCCGCTCCATGGTGCGTGTGGAATCGTATTCTCCATCTCCCTTCCAGACCACACAGAAGCGAGTAAGGGAGAAATCTTCTCCGGCCAACAATCCATCAACAAATAGCTAATGAGTTCCTACTGTGTGCAAGGTCGGTACAAGTTGCGTGTTCTCTCACACTCTCTGGCTCACTTTCCCACTCATGCCTCGCTTTTCTCTCCTGCCTTCCACTACCCCAGTCTGCTCTCTTGGATCTCCTACACTTCTCCTGGGCACGTAGTCGTTGAGCCATTAGTGACCTCTCCAAATAAGAAGAAGCTCCCAAATGTCTTCCACCTGGTCCACACCTGGATAGAGGTGCATAGGAGTGTCGAAACTGGTTTATAGATTCACACAGCATGCTGGAGGTCACAGAGTCAGCTGCTGAGGTAACCAGGCCTCTGAACTCCCTCCTGGCACGCTTCCTTCACGCTGCTCTACCCTTCTGTGCCTCCTCCGCATGACACATGTGTTCCCAGGGTTATCCTGCCATAGTGACGCCACGCCAAGAGGGAGACCCTGAGGGTCATATCCCGGGAGCGTGCTGGCAGATGTGGTTTTCAGACTATAGGAATTCATCTTGTAAGAACTTGCCATACCAAACACCTTTCCCATGTGGACTGGATCCTGTCCCAGGAGGGAAGGCTAAGGAAAGCCTACCTTGGCTGTTACAGAGAGTGTCTGGGTTTTCTGCAGAGTCAAAAGGCAGTCCCCTTGGGGAAAGTCTATGGGATCTAGGTGTCACTTGCACTGAGAAGGAGACAGAAAATGCAGTGACTTGGATATCTGAAGCATGTCTACATAGGAGGCAGGATTCAGTAAGGCTTATGAGGATTTCCCACAAAGCTACCAAAGCCCAAGCAGAAGCACATTAGCCCCTGGGGTCCAGTTCGGTTTCTCTGGAGGGCATCCTCACGTGAGCATCCAGCCTTGTTTTCTATACAAGCACATTTGCCCCATCTCAGAGACCCCAGGCACATCTGAGACCTCCTGTACTAGCTAACCTCACCAACTGTTCCTCCTGCTTCACACCTCACCACCCTCCAGCAAATGCTGTTAATATCACCCATCAAGAGTATCCTCAGGAAACCTGTAGGTCTGAGACCAGCTTCCTTCTTTCCATACAGTCTACCTGTGTGCCACAGCTCGGACTCAATGTCTGTGTAACCTTCCTTGAGGGTCGTTAGAAGACCTCAGACCACAAATGGTACCTCCTTCCTCCGCCCCCAGCTCTCCTAGAAGGAGGAGAAAATCTCCCTTGCCCCCAAACAGCAGAACAACAAGCAGAGGTTCCAGCTGGTCCTTGAAGTGTAAAAAACCCTGGCTGGAGCTCTCATGGCAGTGTATATACTCTGAAAAGTCCCCCACCTTCCCAAGGATGGTCAATATCTCATCTGGATCAGGTTCTGCTAGTACCAGATGTTGATTCAGCCAGGATATGCAGGGCACGGAAATCAAGGTCCACCAGACAGATCCATTCTCCAAGGTCACCTGCTCGCAAGCTCAAGTGAGCTTCAGAGTCTGCCCCAAGATTGCCTAAAGTCTGCCCTGTGTCAGACACCTCCACTGTTTATGCAAGCCCAGGTGCCCCTCTCAGTACGTCCAGGGGGTCAGAAGTTAGAAGACACATCAGGGATGGACACGTCAAACAAGTTGTCCAAAGCCCTAGATCCAACAGCGAGAGGAACTGAGAAGCCGGGCTCAGAAAAATGGTCCCTCTGTCTTTCCTTCCTCTCTCCATTCCTTCCTTCCCTCCTTGTCTTACTCTACAGCCAAGGCAGGCCTGGAACTCTCAATCCTCCCGAGTGCTGGGATTATAATCGTGGGCCACTACGCTCAGCTTTTTCAGAAAAATCAACCATAGCCATGATGGCAGTAGTGGTGGTAGGGGAAAAGAGCTCGAAAGTCCAGAAAAGGACCAATCTTTTTGAGACCCATTTAGTGTATCAGGTACTGGGTCACTTGAGGAGCGCCTTCATGCATGCCGAGCTGTGTTATGCCCCAGGAAACAGGCTTCGCCCGGATGCCGAAGTACCTGCTACTTGTGGGGGCCGTTTTTTACATCTGACCCTCCTTTATGTCCTCGCCAGCAGAGGACCACAGTGCCCTCTGCCCTTTGCATGCAGCTGTGGCTGCACAGTGGGGTGACTCTTTATAGGGGGCAACAGAGGTGGACTCTTGGAACTGTTTTCCAATCTGCATGGCTTTTCCCCTTCTGTGTGTCTTTCATTCCTTGCTTTTAAAAGGAAAGCAAGGTCTCCATTGTATCCTATTGTGTACTGGCAGCCTGGCCACTGGGTTTTTTCACCCTGTCTCATTAAGATGGATGGGGCTATGGCCTTATTAATAATTGGGAAAGTTTCTCTTTGTTCCCTCTTCAAGCCTTCATTAGCCATGCTGCTCTAGGGGATCCATATACAGCCTCATAGTATCCGGCTACCAGGAACCTCTACTGCCAAAGTAGCCTCCCACGAGCCAGTTTCCTGCCCCGAGGAATATCTACCTTCTCACCTCTAGATCTGGGCATCCCACTAGGAAAGAATGCAAGCAACCAGGAGATTGCATTAAGGACTGGTGTACCAGACAAGTAACAAGCCCAAGCCTTAGTCCAAGATCTGCCCTCTCCCTCTGTTCTGGCCCAGGCTTACTCTCTGCCACACTGCCTCCAGCTTCTTCCAGAGAACCACTTAGCCAGCCATTTAGTGGTATGCACTGGTGATCACGGTGGAGGCCAAGATGCCCAGCTCTTCATCACCAGCTGTCAGGACACAGGACAAGAGTCCACTTCATTGCTTCACACATCACACACAGGGAGCAAAGCAGAAGAACCTACTGTCTCTCTTGAGATTCAGTGTTGGGCAGAGCAAAGCGAGAGACCCCAGACACCCACCAATGTGTCAGAAAACAGGCAGTGCTGTAGGATGGTTACAGTTGTGTCTGGTTGTCTTTGATAGGAAAAAGTCTTCCCAATAAGGTGACACTTAGCTTGAGACCCGAGTGGCCAGTGAGGATCTAGCCATTCTCTAGGGAGAGTCTAAATTTAAGAGCCTAGATATCCTGCCCTTGAACAGCCAGAGACAAACATGTTACATTTGCCGGATGGACACTCAGGAGGCCTGACTGGAGGTTTTAGGAGGTGAGAAAAGGCTCCTGGTACTCCCAGTGAGACCAGCTGGGGCACAGGGCAGCTCATGGGACAACGAGGGGTTCCAGCACTGTGTGTGACAACTGCTTGTCTCTGCAACTTTGTGCTCCTCACTCTCGATCCTGCTGTTCAATCCAGGGGCAGGGAGAGTCAGAAAGGACTACACACACACACACACACACACACACACACACACACACACACACACATATATACACACACACACATATACACATACACACACATATACACACACACATATACATGTAGCTAGAGTTTTCCTGCCTGGCCCACAGTCAGGGCAAATCTCTCTCACCTGCCAGTCCCACAGCCACTCAGACCCGATCAAGTAAACACAGAGACTTATATTGGTTACAAACTGTATGGCCGTGGCAGGCTTCTTGCTAACTGTTCTTACAGTTTAAATTAATTCATTTCCATAAATCTATCCCTTGCCACTTGGCTCGTGGCTTACCAGGATCCTCACATGCAGCTTGTCATGGTGGCGGCTGGCAGTGTCTCTCTGACTCAGCCTTCCACTTCCCAGCTTTATTCTCCTCCTTGCCCCGCCTATAC
This sequence comes from Peromyscus eremicus, assembly GCF_949786415.1. NCBI lineage: Eukaryota > Metazoa > Chordata > Mammalia > Rodentia > Cricetidae > Peromyscus > Peromyscus eremicus. The sequence goes on along the minus strand of NC_081433.1, from coordinate 15,811,860 downwards.
TTCCTGCCTAGCCAACGGCCAATCAGTGTTTTATTGATTAATCAGCAACACATTTGCCATACATCCCACAGCATATACACACACCACACACACATACACACACATATACACACACATACACACACACATACACACACACATACAAATACACACACAGACACATACACACACACATACACACATACACACACATACAGACACATACACACACACAAATACACACACATATACACACACACATACACACACACACAAATACACACACACATACACACACAAATACACACACACACACACACACACACACACACACACACACACGGTGGGGACCCTTGGGGCTCCCTAGCTTCTGGGTTAGCCCTGGAGCTACAAAATCTTGGCGAACAGCATGGCTGGGAGCACCCAAATAAATTAGCCGTAAAGCCACCAGAGGCCTTGCCAGCCTGTCTGTAGTTTGTAAAGTGTGAGTGTGTGTGTATGTGTGTGAGTGTGTGTGTGTGTGTCAGACAGACAGAGAGACAGAAAGACAGAGACAGAGACAGAGAGGTAGAGAGGGAGAGGGAGGGAGGGAGCACCTCCAGTTTGTAAATGCCGTTGGATGCACTATATCCCAGCTTCTGCTCCTAAGCTAGGCTTTCCCCCAGGACTGCCTTGCTTCTCCATAGCACAGGCTGCCTTCACACGGCTCACCCTTGCTCACTGCCTCCTGCTAAGAAAATGGATGTCCTCAAAAAAATACTTCAGAGTTCCTTTGTAGACACAGAATCCCTTCAGCCTGGGTCCTGTCTGCCCACTGAAGGAATAAAATATGAAATTTGTTTTCTATTATGCTACTAGATTTTCCTTAAGCCCAGTGGCTTTTTTTTTAAATGCCCTGGACTTATAAACCAAAGCCTATTTGTACAACCTAATAAGACAAGACTCTTTCTGCTCCCAGTTTAAGGGATTCCAGCCCAAATGTCCCTCCCCCACCACGGCCCTGTCAAGAAGATTAATGCCCTTTCTCCAGTCTGTGAATGGGAGGCTGGGCCACCACTGACCTTCCGCGGAAAATGTTCCATGTTTTCTTGCATGGGAGCAAGAGATCTGGGTGGAGTCGAAGCATGTAGACACACACACACACACACACACACACACACACACACACACACACCCCAGAACCCGCCAAAGGGAGGCTTCTATTCTCAACCAGTTTTATAACTGCATTAAAACTTGTCATAGCATCTAAGTGAAAGAATTAGGTTTATCGTCTGCTGTGCTGGGGAGCTGCCAGGGGTAGGAGACCGAAGTTCAATCTAATAGTTATTTCCCCCAAATTTGTTGAGTCTCCCCAGTTGCTTCTTTTGGTCCGTATCTCAAAATTCACCGACAAGAAAGCAAGAATAAATTCAGTGGGTACCTGCTGAGTGCACAGCATGTGCCAAGCCTGTTCCCCCTAAGAATGCTAAGGTGCTGGAGACAAGACCCTCATGCAGTCATCCAGCATTGCCTCCACAACCTGCTCAGGCCTTGTCTGGACCCCTTATGCTCTGCGTTCCCACTCCTAGCCTGACTGGCTTTCCTCACTACACCATAGTTTCTTCTAGGAGCTTTTCCTCCTCATCCCCAAAGTTACAGAGAAGATAAAGGCTGCCTTTGTCCGCACCATCCCCCTGCCACCCCCAGCCTCCCAATTCCACCCCCCCCCCCCGTCAGATTCTTAATACATTTCTACATGTTTCCAAGCACGTTTCTGTAGACTGAAATGGCAAAAACTCTCAGGGGTATTTTGTAAGGGGTGCTCTTAATGGATTTAAATAAGATAATCATTTAAAACCGGGGCTTGCCAAGATGCACTCATCACCTGAAGGGTGCTCATACTGCCTACCCACAAGGCCGTTTGGAAGGGCCCTCTGGATTTCTGCAGCCCAACTGAGGAGATGTTCGTCTCTGTCATCATGTCCCAGTCTCCCCATCAGCAGAGGCCCTGGCACATGGCAGATATGTGTTGGTTAAATGTTTATTGAAATCACTCAAGGGCTCCTCCATTCTGGGTGCTGATCTCTAAGGAGCTGTAAGCGCTGGTGAGCCCAGGAATTTGCTTGTAAAGAAGTACCAAAGACTCCACAGTTCTCAGTGTTGGCACACTTGCAGGCTGGCAGCCTTGTGATCTATAAAAACAACAACAAAAAATACCCATGAAGATGGCCACTCGAGGCACTGGGGCTGGGATGGAGAGAGCGATTACTGTGGGAAATACTTTTAAACATATATGAATGCACTACACAATGACTGGGACATTTTACATTCACCAATTAGTATCTCTATATGTCACTGACAGAATGAATTGTTTCTACCCAGACATAGTAGCAAACACCTATGGTCGCTGCTACTTGGGAGGCTGAGGCAGAAGAAGCCTGTTGGAGCCCAGGAGTTCAAGAGCAGTCTGGGCAACATAGCAATCAATACTCAATGTCTTGGGATAAGCACACTCATGAATGAATAAAATGAATGAATAGATGTTTTTAATGAATGAAGTTTTTAAAACTTTCAGTCACCTCAAAACCAACCTTCCAGAGGCTTTAGAAGCTTCTTCTGACCAATGCTTTTTCTTCCCTAAAGCCATCCAGCTGTTTCTGGTGTTGCTTTTGTGTCCATTCTAAACTTAAATGTGTGTGGTTCTGAGTGGCCACTGTCCAAAGTGCTTGAACAGGAAGGGGAAGGCCCAGCTATGTGCCATCCCATCAGCTGTGAAAATGGTGTGGCTGCACCCACGGGCAGGTAAGAAAAGCTTGAGGTGCCAACCTGAAGTTGCCATCTCTGCTAGCACAGTAGTCCCAAGTTCAATCCTGCACATGCCACTCGGATACCTCGAGTAGGTCCATCCTGCCCACCGCAGCTGCTTCTCACCTCCTACGGTTTGGTTCATAGCCCTCCCTCCAGCCTCACCCCCAACGCACTCTCTGCTCTACTGCCAAATCATGTTCATCTTCTCCCGGGCAGCCACAGCCTCCACCACCCAGCTCCCTCTACTCAAAAAGCTGAGCACTGTTGCCTCCATCCATGGAAATCCCTTCTCCTACTTCTCTGGGTTCAAATCCTCTGCCCCCATCTAAAGGATCTCTTCTCCGATTACACGTGACCATTTGTCCTCTGCTGTGTGGCCCTGTGGTCTTGCGGATTGCTGTATGCATGCATTTAGCTTAAGCCCCCTCCTAGACCAGAAATGCATAAAGAGCAGGGAAAGAATCTTATGTATTTACCCACAGTCTTGCACAATGCTACGTGTGGACGGATAGGTGTATAAAGGAGGGAAACAGGAGGGACTAGGAAGAATTAGGGAATAAACAAGAAATGAATAAACACAAGGCTGCCATGAGACATTTGTCAGAGTCCCACTTAGTAACCAGAGAGGGCTGGCACTCCAAAGATGGTAAGAGAGTGGCTTCTCCTGCCCCTCCTTCCCTGCCTGGGCCTCCCTTTGGGGTTTTCAATACACAGGCCTGAGCTTATTGAGAAAACAATACGCAAAGGCCAACTGAGGTGGCCTGCGGAGTGAAATCCTCTTGTTTAAGAGCCATTGCCTTGCAGCAGTAAGTCAGGGACAAATCAACCTGCTTCACCCCTTCCTCTCGGACACCCCAGAAGCTAGATGTGACCACACACAGTCCCCTCAGCCAGGGCATCGATGTTGTCACCAACAGTGACAAATCCTCTAAACCACACACACGGGCACACTGAAGCCCGGCCTCCTGCAAGAGTCAAGCACAGAAAACCACTCAGCTAGGCAGTTTCCTGGAGCAGGTCCTACTTCAGTGCCCTACTGGATTTATGTCTGTGTGGTTGTATGCTTCTTTTCATCTCATACTTCCTGAATTTAAAAGAGAAGCGAGAAACCAACCAAGAAAACGGACATCAGGATCACAGTCAGGAAGCGTTCCCGGGAATAAAAGCAGGGGTGGCTAACACCGGAATTTGGGTGACAGTTTTAGAAAAATCAACGCAAGTCACTCGGTCTGTCCCAAGTCAGCAGACACTACACTTCCCAGCTCCCAGTCTGGGCTTGCAAGCTGGAGATCGCCCATACTTGCTCATCAGTTGACGAAATTCACAAAACCCCGTACCAAGGGACCCAACGTAATCAGTCTTACTTTGCTGTTCTTTGCTTTCCCTTGTTACAGAAATATATGGGTGGTATGGAGACTAAAGCCTTCTGGGGTCCCCAGAACACAGCACCAGCTCTGAAAACCCATAGATTTCTGTGCTTTTACATTCCTTGCTCTCTTAACAAGTCACAAAACAGCTTAGCCTCAGGCTCCTCGTCTGTAAAGTGGGGATAATAGTAACCCCTGGTCAGGTTGCCATAGAAACTAACAGAGTCTTTGAAGAGGCGAGAAAGCAGGGCACCTCCATTGAAGAACAGTTTGGTTAAATGAGCATGGAACAAGGGCATTTCTTCTTTCCTTCTACCTTCCAGATCCTCTGACTTACCCCAGGCTTTGGCCACTACTCCTGAATGCTTCTCTTTGAAGCCCCCAGGCTGGCCATGGCTGTGTCACCTCCTGACATGAGCTATATGACTGCCCGTTGCTCCCTGGACCTACACACGGCTCCCTTTGCCCTCCGGTTGAGATCAGGCCCTTAGAAGTACTCAGGAAGGGTAGAGACGCCTGCCCAGAGTTGTCACTCCATCCCAAATGCCTGTCCTGGCTAATCGCCCTTCTACCCTGGCACAACGCCAGCTCTATCACATGTCTGAAATTTCTTATTTAATCCTCCTAGCGAGGCTGTGTCACAGGGACTATTACTGTCCCCTACAGATAAGGGACTGGAGCCCAGAAAAGTAACTTGCTCAAGGTCATACATAGTAAGTGCTGGAACCTCCACCTGGGCCCAGGGGTTCTGGAACCGAGGCCTCTTCCTCTCCCTGACCCTGCGTACCCCAAGAGAGCAGACAGAAGGAGCAGTTCACACCAGCATCGTGTCAGGTGCTGGGGTTTCGTGTCAGAAATCTATGGGCTTTCAGAGCTGGTGCTGCTGTGTTCTGAGGACCCCAGCAGGCTTTAGTCTCCATACCACCCACACATTTCTGTAACCAGAGACGACAGTAGTACTATTATTTCTAACAGCAAGCCTGGATAGTATCGTTTCATGCATTTTGTTTTTCGGATGAAAACTGTGTAATGCCCTCAGTTCATTGAGTTTCTCAGTGGTAACTTCAGACTCCATCAGTTCTGAAACTCTGGATCCGCAAAAGCCTGCTGGGGCTGCCTAGCTTCCAGAGATCGAGCTCAGATATACACGGGCAGTCGAATCCGCCACCTTCATGATGGTGGTTTCTGTGAGGTAATAAGACCCCATTTACTCAAGGACCTCCCCATGACCTCCTGCGTCCATGTTGAGTTCAGCCAAGCTGTGTTATCTCGGACAGCACCGCATTGGCTGGCGGGCAGATAAGCCGGGCTGCCTTTATCTGGGCTCAACTGTTTGTTGGTAAGGAACAGAGGTTGAAAGGATTATGTAGAGGCTGGGGACGGTGATTTAGGGTTGGAGATATTGATGTTCAAGGGGCTGTCAAGGGTGGGTAGAAAAAAAATGTGCAGAAAGGAGGGGAGGCCCGGGGAATAGGGTGCTGGAGGTCAGGTCTGAAGTCTGAGCACCGCTTCTTCCACTCAGAGAGCTGCTGATGCCCTAACTCTAACGGTGGCACTTAAAGCTGTCCCACATGCTGGGCGCTCATGAGACGGTCAAGAGTGTCAAGGACGGGGAGGCAGAAATCTCCACAAAGCATTTCGTATCTAGTAACTGCAAAGTCACTGGCACAGAGTGACCCAGAGCTGCTGCCACGGTCACATGACTATGATCATCCTCAGTACTTATCCAGGGCATCCTTTCTGTATGACATCACTCTTTCATCCTGTCTCCCTAGAGCCTAGAGCACGGGTTGATTCTTCCCTATCCCTGCTCCACTCTTTTCCAGTGGTGAAGGGACCACAGAGTCACAGAGAGCTCCAACAGAGATTCTAAGTCACCCTGCAGTCACCCCCTCTACATAAACAGAGCTCATCATCCATAGATGAACCCTTGGAACCATTGGAGACTGAGGCCTTATCCTTCTAGAAGACTACTGGATGGGTGAACAGATGTTGCTCCTTGGGTAGCCACGCAGTGCGGTTACCCTTGGTCTCCGGGAATACATGATTCTCCTGGGTTGGGGAGTGGAATGGAGCACCTAGCTAGCCAGAACAGGTAGCACTCCTCCACGTTGTGTCCCCAGAAGAAGCTTCTGTAAGTACAGACCTCGAACGACCCCCTCATTCCTCTAGTGAAGTGACCTGATCCATCCCCCTCATCCTCAGAATCTGGTGAGGATGACTTGTACCTCATGTCCTCTCTTATCTCAAGCCGAATCCAGGAAATGGTCATTATTCATTTGATATCAGAGACTGTAAGACAGCAGGGTTCTCAGGGAAGTGTGAACACAGTAACTCGCATCTACACTTTAAGTGTGGAACATCTTTGGGCCAGAAAGACTCTTCTTGGTTGGAGAGGCCTTAGATAAGCCATCCAGCGTAGTAAGAAACTGTCAGTTACTCATTGACATAAACGACTTGAGCCATCCAGCGTAGTAAGAAACTGTCAGTTACTCATTGACATAAACGACTTGGGCCAGAGAGATGGCTCAGTGGATTCGGTGTCTGCTTCCAAACCTGATGACCTGAGCTCAATATCCTGAATCCACATGGTGGAAACAGAGAACCAATTCTCCTGGATTGTCCTTTAACTTCCACACACATGCGACAGGCCACACACACACTAAACAAACAAACAAACAAAGGCAAAAACCTCGAGACTTAATGACTTGATTCACACATCGGGTTGGTGGCAATCTGCTGCCAGGATGAAGCCTCACGTCTCTCGCTGCTAGAAGCAGCCCAGACTTTTTCATCTGGTGGCAGTCACAGGGTTCTAAAGACAAAGAGGACAAGTGACGGTCAATCTATTTGTGTCATGGCACCAAAACAAGTGACCCGGCAGAGCCCTGTCACAGAGTGGAAGAGAAGAATGTGAATCCAAGGAGGGGACAGATTGTGACTTTTCTTGCAACCCACAACAGCTGTTGACCAACCATCAGGCAGTCCATTGCATTTAGCATATTCCCTGTGGCGGAGTCAAGAGCATCACTTCCCTATTTCGCCTGACTTATAGTAGATGCTCAACAAATGCTTCAATGGATGCCTAGATGAATAAACACACATTGAACAAAAGACAGGATGTATGCATGGATGGATGGACAGATGGACAGATAGATGGATGGTCTGATGGGTAGATGGGTGGTGGGGTGTAAAAGGGTCTAAATATTAATATTCAAAGAGCCTAGGGGCATCCTCGTCTCGGGGAGAGGATTCTGGAATTTTGAAACATACAAGAAAGACACAACTCTTTAAAACACAGAACCGGGCTGAGACAATAACTCAGTAAAGTACTCATCCTGAGAGCACAGAGGTCTAAGTTTGATTCCCAGAACCCACACAAGAAAAAGAAATGCAAAGGAACTGCCAGGATGGCTCAGAGGATAAAGACACTTGCTGCCAAGCCTGACCCTGTGGAGCCCACACAGAGAAAGAGAGAGCCAACTCCCACAGGTTATCCTCCGAGTTATACACGTGTGCCATGGCACGTGCCCACTGGACTCAAACAAACACACAAAATAAAGAAATAAAATGTCATTTTGATTGGCACAGAGACTCACAACTGGTCAACATTCAGAATAAAAGATTGGCATTCTCAGCCCTAAATGGGACATCTATCACACACACACACACACACACACACACACACACACACACACACACACTCCCAAGGCTCAGGGGTCCTCATGGAAGATGGGACAGAAAGAAAGGTGGAAGAGCCTTAGGCAGTCAATGACTACAGTGAGACAGTATTTTCCAGACATAGCAGGAGAGTCACACACATAAACTCACAGCAGCTATGTGCTGCCATGCACAAAACTTGCACAAGATCAAGCCAGACAAAAATCCCAGCATGGGGAGGTGGGGGGCTTGTGACTCATGAAGTCCCACCAATAGCTGAGGAGCTATTGACAGTTGATGGCTGCTAAGGTTGAGCCCGTTTCTCCAAGGATGAAGCTCCTGAGAGGCTGCCCATGCTCCACCAGCTGAGCCTATACCATTGCGCATACTGGCAAGGCACTCAGTGGGTTGTTTTATTTTGGTTTGGTTTTGGTTTTGTTTTGTAAAAAAAAAAAAAGAGTGCATGAAATTGGGCGAGAACTGTGGCAAGGATGGGATGGAGGGAGAGTAATTGTAAGGGAGGATCTTGATCGTGATTCTCTGGATGTATAAAATTCTCAAAATAAAAAGAGTCAACCATGATGGTGCACACTTGTGACCCCACCCCTGGGGAGGCAGAGACAGGTGGGCGGCCCCTGTCCTGCCCACATCTAACCCCCATCACAAGCGCTAGGCCAGTGGCAGATCCTTTCTCCACTGTCTACAACCACCTCTTGGTAGAACAACAAAACTGAAGTCTGCTGTGCGGCACCAATTTTTCAAGCAAGTCTGTTTTTACCAGGAGGAGAGAAACCTCAGCGTCCCCCCCCCAAACACTGCTCCCTGGAACGATAAGCAACCCCCACACAGTCCTGACGGCCCCACCCCCACCCCAGCTCAGCCCACTGAGCGCAAGTCTTCCAGCTTTAATTCGTTTTCTAGATAGATGGAGCAAAGAGCTGGCAAATATTATTTATGACTTTGCGATAAATAAGCCTTTTACAGGAGTGATTCCAGGAGCTCTGGTGAATTTCAAGGATGACTTTCAGCGACTTGCAAAGGTCGGGTCAGCCTGGATAGTAAGCCCATAGTATTTGCCATGCGGTTCATCTGTTTTGAATTATTGGTCCTACCCACTTTCGGCTGGCTCTCAATGGACTAGCTGTACTTTAGCTAGCTCTATGGCTGTATTTTTATTTCCACGGTGGGAAAGGGCTTTAATAATTATTTGTGCCGGACTGACAGTGGGAAGGGTAAAAAAGATCATAATCAGACTGAAGGCCCTGCAGATGTGCAAGGCGAGATGGGTTCCACACTCCCAGCCCCCATCCCAACCCCCCACCCCCCACACATGGAGCACCTCCTCCTGCTGACCAGAGAGGGCACAATTCAGAGCCTGGCCACACAGGAGCAGGTCAAAAAGGGCAAAGCATTCCCAGAAAGCCAGAAAGTCCTACGCTTGGCTCGGCCTTTCTCTGCCTGTGCATGCATGCATGGCTGCTGACCCTGCACAGATACTACCAACGTGGATTCTTGGGAGCAGGGATCCCATTTCACCCATTTCCACATGCTCAGCTGCCTACAACACCCTCAATGAACGAATGTGCACTGAATTGAATGGTTTGGAGCTGGCTTGGGCTGAGTTCTGCACGCTCCTCTGCTCTAGACATGGCATTCTTCAGCTGTGCCTTGCCCCTTCTCTGTTTTCTTGCTTTTGCTGTTGATGACTTGTGTGTTGTTGGGGAGTTTGGGTTAGATTTGGATGTGCCCAAAGAACTTTTGACTTAATGGAAATGTTAGCCAGCTACCATGTCACCTCAGCTCTCTGTTGTCCCCCTCTCTGAGGAATCAGTCAAGGGCTGTCTGTCCTGAGAATACAACACATTCTGCTTGGTCCTTCTCTGTCCCTCTCACTTCCCAAATGAGGACTGCAGAAATGCTACATCAGTTATTTGTCTAAGTCAGATTCGACTTAAAGTTCTGTTGGACATTTCAAGGCTGCCCTCTACGTTGCCTTCCTGTCCAATATGAATCTTTCATATTGGGTTTGCTAAAAGAAAGTTCTTCCTTCAGAAGGGACGGCAGTATGTGGGCTGTTCTCAGTCTCCTTCCTCAGAAGGGAACCTGGAAACTCCAGCCTCTTACAGGCAAATCCCCATAGGAGCCTACCTTCAAAGCAGGGGTTTAAAAAAAGGAGAAAGACATGACTGAAATCAATAGTCCCCAAAGAGGTCATTAAATGACAAATATGATTCTATGTCATAGTGACTACAGACAAGTTGTCTGTCAGTCAAATCTCTCTCTCTCTCTCTCTCTCTCTCTCTCTCTCTCTCTCTCTCTCTCTCTCTCTCACACACACACACACACACACACACACACACACACATACACTGAGGTGGCTGGGTCTTAGACAGGAGCCTTCTAAGAAGTCACTAAGTGGCTAATACCTAGCCTTCAAAGTTCCTGAAAATCATTTCCACTTTCTTGGTCAGGCAAGACATGAGAGCTACCTTAGACTCAAATGAGGTCATACCTCCTTCTGGATGGGTAGGAGTATACAAATAAGAGTGGTGGATATTCAATAACAGCCAGGTTTGGAGACTCTGCCTTCATGTTACAGCTTGCTTTCTCACTTCAAGACTCTAAAACTGTTTTTATTCATTTCTAATGAGAAGCTGCCTCTACCCCAATGGCACCCATAGGCATACATATTTGAATGCTTACTTACCATGGAGTGGGACTATTTGAAAGGATTAGGAGGATTAGGAGGTGTGTCCTGGCTGGAGGAAGTATGTCAGTGGGGGTGGGCTTTGAGGTTTCAAAAGCCCAATCAGGCCCAGGCTCTCTTCTCTTGCTGCTGCCCGTGGATCAGGATGTAGAACTCTTAGCTCCTTCTCCAGCACATCTGCATGTGTGCCACCGTGCTCCCTGTCATGATGATGATGGACCAAACCTCCGAACTGTAAGCCAGCCCCCAATTAAAGGCTCTCTGTTATCAAAGTTGCCTTGATCATGGTGTTTCTCCACAGCCATAGAACAGTGACTAGGACATTTCTACTCGTAATCACCCTAACACCAAAGAGATTTGACGGTTTTCTTGAGAAAGCCAAAGCACCATGCAGCCAGAGAACAGCCCCTTACAACCACTGGAACGCCTGTTGTTTTACAGTTTTGTAAATGATGGATGAAGTCCATGGACCTCAACTGTGTCACACATTCTTCAGACATTTTCAGAATTCCAGGTTCCTCTGGCCTCCCTCCCTGCCTTTTCATAAGAACACAGAGTTGGAAATCCAAATGGCAAACGGCCTCCTGAAGATCTTGTCTGGGCTTACAGTTCAAAATGGAAGGAAGTCCAACTAAGAGAGGAAAAAGTAAAAGGGAGCGGGGTGGGAGGGATTAAACAATGAAATGGCTCTTGGAAGTTTGGAAAATTCCGAAGCCTTCTGTCTGAAAGGAATACGAATCTTACAAGGCATTAAAGCTCACCAGAGAGTAAGTGAGCCTTATGCTGAAAGCTTCGTACCCTCCCGGACCACCCCCCAGCTCCTCCCCCTATCCCCCCACCGCACCCTAACCTGACTAAGGATGCAGGTTTGGTGGTGAGGCCGAGAAGAGAACCACTTTCTTCCGGCCGCTCAGTGTGAGCATCTGCCTTAGACCCTTCCTGACCTGACAGGGACATCTCTACTTATTTCCCTCCTCAGAAACATCTCTGACCTTCTCTTCCTAGGACCTCAGAGGAGGGCAGGAAGACAGAGGAGACCCCAGTAGTATCCTGGGGTCACAGGGAAAGATCTGCATCCAGTTGCCAGCCTGTGTGTGTGTGTGTGTGTGATGCTACGCCCTCAGTACCGGGTGCTCAGTACCGGGTGCTCAGTACCAGGTGCTTAGGAGGCTACCAAAGGACCATTTGAGCTCAGTGGTTTGAGACCCGCCTGGACAATACAAGACCTCCATCAGAAAAACAAGTAAATAAAACAGCTCCAGGCCTGGCTGTGGTAGCCCACACCTTTAATCCCAGCACTCTGGGAGGCAGAGCCAAGCAGATCTCTGAGTTCAAAGCCAGCCTGGTCTACAGAGTGAGATCCAGGACAAAACTACATAGAGAAACCCTTCCTCAAAAAAACCAAAACCAAAAACAGCTCCAGAGGTGTGGTGTTGAATGCCTATAATTCCAGCACTTGGGGATCAAAGGCCAGGCAGGGCTACAGGGCAGAACCCTGTCTCAACAAAACAACAAAAACAAAAATCCTTAAACACAAATGTAGATCTCTACATAAAACATCAGTACTGATGTATGGAGGCTGTTTCCAGGTGTATAGAGTCACACATTAGCTAAAGGGGCCAGGGAAGTAGGGGCTGTGTTGTTCTTTGTATTTCACACTCTTTTTTTTAAATTATCTTCCAGAAAGTTTAGGGAAATGGGTCTACAACAGGTCTTCCGGGGCTTATATCCTCAACTGGAAAGGGAGATGGTTCTATTATCCAGTAATCTTTAGGTCTCTTCAAGTCCCAGTACTTGTCACTGATAAACCAAGGTCAGGAAAAGCTGACAGAGACACCCCACATGGGCAAGCTACCCAGAGGAGCAGCGGGGTGGTGGGACTGGAGTGTAGCTACAGCCACAACCCCTGCTTGAGGCCCTAGGCCGGATTCCCCAGCATCGCAACAGAAAAAGGCAGTTGGCACCCAGCCCTTCCGCTGCTCACAGTGCCTTGGTGGTCCTCAGTCACCTTCCTTCCTTGAGCCCCATCTCAGGCCACCAGGGGACCAGTTCGCAAAACGTCTACTCTTCCCCAAGGCAAGCCCCAAATGGGTAAGTGGAGGTAAGTACTGCCTCAGCTCTGCAGGCCTCCCCCCACACACCCCCACCCCACCCCACCCCCGTTCCTTAGACCCAGTCATCAGATCGAAAAGGGGGAGGGCCAGAAACGGAGGGAGAGGAGGGGAAGGAAAGAGAAAGAAAACCCGAACAACAGAAAGACAGCGCGGCCCTGCACTCCTTTGGGATGGAGAACCCCATTCAGAGTTTTCAGAAAGTAGGGTCAGGCATGTCTTATGACCTGAGACCCCAGAGTCCTCTGTTCCCCGTAATTATCTAATACAGCACTCTCCCTGCCAAATACAATGAAACAATTTGTCACTTCAATTATCTGTCAGTCAACACCAAGGCTTTTCAGCAGACCGGCACATGTGCTTGGAGAGTCTGTCAGCGAGGCGGTCTCGCCGGACCCACAACCATGGAAAATGGAACCTTTGTTGATGCTGCTCTCAGAGAAGGAAGCCCATTCAGTCGCCCACCACTGCCCCCTCTTCTCTAAATGCCTTGGGAGTGCCTCCTTCCTCTTCCGGGCCTTGAGTGACTGGCCACAAGCTTTGCATGAGGAAGCAGAAATACATTATCCGTCACAGGCTCTTTCCCTCAGTTTCTATAATTCTGTGTTTAGAATGGAGATCACACAGTGGGTTACCCACCACCCCACGGGACGGAAGGGGAGGGAAGCGTGGGCACTCAGAATGGCCCAGGCTTCTTTGCATAGGCCCTGTTCAGGTTAGTCCCAAGGTGCTTCCTCAGCTCCCACTGCCCAGGGCCACCCTACCTGAGGGAGGCTGCCTCTGAAGGAGGTATAGGGGTGGCTTTGAAGAAAGAGAGAGAAGTAATCATACGGGGCAAACCTTGGTTGCTACTTGAAGGGGATCTAAAGGCTTCTGACTGGAACCAAGCACCCTCTTTCCTGTGTAGGGACACAGACTTCCTCCACATGGGGGAACAGGATGTACTCGGTGTGGGTAACAGAGACTCCTAACATGGGTGATGATCAAGAATCCCTCCATGGAGGAGATAGAGACTCTCTCCATGGGGGGAAGGAGGGAGACCTCCTTCATGTGAGGCCAGCACATTCCTACACTCAACCATGTGAGGGAGCAGCAGGGACTCACTCCTTCCTTGTGTGGGTATGTGGACTCCCTCAATGTGTGGGGACAGAGACTCCCTATATGTGTGCTGAGGTGTATGTGGCAGGATCCCTTGTTAGAGTACAAGAACCTCCTCCATGTTAGGGAACAGGACCTCCTACATGGGAGGATGAAGGCCTCATCCATTTGTGGGGTCTGAACTTCCTCCACTTGGAGAGATAAGACCTCCTCTATGGGGGCAGGGAGGACAGGGACCTCCTCTCTGTGGAGGACAGGACTGCCTCCATGTGTGGGGGTTAGACTTGCGGTCCCCGTGACAAATCCCTAGAGAAGTCTATTTAAGGAAGGAGATAATTACTTTGGCTCAGCTTCAGATGTTTCAGTCCATGTTTCTGGGCCTGTTAACACATCATGGTAGAAGGGTGTCATAGCTCTTGTCATTGTCAACTTGACACAAACCTAGACCTACCTGGGAAGAGGGAATCCCAACTGAAAAACTGGCTTCAGCAGACTGGCCTGTGGACACATCTATGGGACTTGTAAGATGTTTATTTTATTATATTATGTGTATGACTATTTGACCTACATGCATGTCTGTGTACTATGTTCACATCCGGTCCTCTCAGAGACCAGAAGAGGGCAATGGATCCCCTAGGACTAGAGTTACAGATGCTTGTGAGCCACCACGTGGGTGCTGGGCATCGAGCCCCTGTCCTCTGGAAGAGCAGCCGGTGGTGCTTGTAACCACTGAGCTCCCTCTCCAGGCCCTGTGGGGCATTTTCTTGATTGCTAATTAGTGTAGGGGTGCCAAGGACACTGGCGGGCAGTGCTATCCTTAGGCAAATGAGCCTGGGTTTTATAAGAAAGATAGCTCATCAATCCAGCAGACACAAGCCGGTACACCGCATTCCTCCGTGGTCTCTGCTGGGGTTCCTGCTTTGGTTTTTCTCAACAACAGACTGTAACCTGTAAGCCAAACAAACCCTTTCCTCCCCAAGTTGCTTTTGGTCATGGTGTTTATCACGGCAACAGAAAGCTAACTAGAACAGAGTGTGGAAGGAGAGGTTCATCTTCTCACGGTGGCTAAGAGGCAGGGGACCAAGTAGCTTGAGACGAACTACACTCCTATGGGCATGCTCCTAATGATGAGGACGCAAGATGGAAACCAGAATTGAGGTCAAGGATAGGGACCTCAACTTTGTCTCCTTGGCCAGAAACCAGAAGGGCCCTTGGTCCTGTCCTGGCTAAGGCTAGAAATGCCAGAAGTATTTGGGATACCTAATGATTTTAGGGTACCAACTCTCAAAGAGGGAATGCTATAGTAGTCTTAGAGACAACGGACGATGAATCCCTCCCTCATGGTCAGCTTTGGGCTCCACTTCCCGTTTCCCTGACAACAAAGAAAGGTCAGCTTTGCCACCCCTAATCCTCCTGGTCAAAACAGAGAAATATTTCTCACCCCAGGAGGAGACATGGCATGACTATTTTCTCTTCCCTTAAGAACTGATCGAGCTAGACCTGTCAATTACTCATCGAGGAGGCCATTCAACAGAGAATCAGATTCACCTGAAGAAATGTGAAGCTGTGGGAGGAAGAACTGTTCCCTTAAGGAAATAATGCGTTTCTCTTTCCCAGAAACCTCTTCTCTGCACGGGCACTTGAGGAACTCTCATTATGTAGCACCGCAGAGCCTCAAGTGTAACTTCCTTTTCTTTCTCTTTTCCTTTTGAACACTGGCCGAAGCCTAGGGATGCTTTCCCTGACACTGGGCTCTCTCACTTGTCCCCTGAAGCCGTGTCCTCCTCCACTCCCTTCCGCCATGAGGTTGCTTGTCCGCCATGTGGCTGCTTATTAACCTCCATTGCAAGAGGTGTAGCCTTCTCTCCTTCCCATTTCCCTTATCTGGGCAGCTGCCAACATTTACAGCCTGCCTGCCCTGTTGTTTTTCTCTCAAACTGTGATAAAATTGTCCTCAAGCATCCTTCTGCATCTAAATTCTTTTATTAACTAGACTAAGGACCCCGAAAGGGGAACCTTCATTTCCCTAATAACATAAGGAGTCTAGCTCACCTAGTAGGCCCTACTCTGAAAATGCTCATCTCCTCCCAAGAATGGAATCACACTATGAACTCATGAATGGCTTAGTGCCCCCACTCAGTCAGAGGCTTCAGAATCTCCCCACCTCTCAACGATTTTTTTTTTCAAAAATAAAATATATTTATATGCCAAGCTAGGGCCCAAATCCTTAACGCACACTTTGGGGAGACACTTCATAGCCATAGTATAACAGGGACAGAGACCTCCTCCATAAGGAGGACAGGAACCTGTCTCCTCCATTTGAACACCACCCCTACGGACTAAACAAGAAGAAAGTGAGCTGAGCAGCAGCATTCACTTCTCTGCTTCTTGAATGCAGATGTGCTGTGAGCGGCTGTCTCCAGCTCCAGCTGCCATGCATTTCCTACTCTGATAAACTAAACGCTTTGGGCAGATACCCTGTCACGACAGTGAATAGCTAATACAAAGGGGAATCCTGGAGCCAGAGAGATGGCTCAGTAGTTAAAAGCACTGGCTGTTCTTTCGGAGGTTCAGTTCCCAGCACCCCCATGGCAGCTCATAGCTGTCTGTAACTCCGGTTCCAGGGGATCTGCTCCCACACCCTCACACAGACATACATGTAGGCAAAGTACTAATGAACATAAACTAAAATAAATCATTAAGAACAACAACAACAACAAAGCAAACAAACAAAACCAAAGGGAAGCCTTTATATCAAGGACTTATCATAAGAGTCTGGTGGTAAATATTCCCTCCCAAAGTCAGATGCTATATAAAGCTTGGTGTCTCCATTCAGCCTTGAGAATTGGATACTGTAAGGCAGAGGGCCAATACTAAAGCCAGAAGTGAGGGTCCCATATGTATTAATGTGGGAGCTGATAATAGGCATATGTGGGCCTTTCCTGGTAGTGTTATGTTTTGGGTTATTTTCACTCTTAAAACATTGTCCTATAACAAATTTACAATCTATTTTGGGTTTTTCATACATGGTTTTAATGTGTTGAATCATCTATCTGGAGATACGCACAAATTCACTCCCCTGTGTGAATCTGTCCGTCACCCCCACCCCCACCCCCACCCAACATCATCCTCTGTGTTTCCACATCAGGCCTGAAAGCTGTAACACTTCCTGGGTTGCTGTGCTTTTCAAAGGGGGGGGGTCTTCCCTTCCCTCTTTGTGGCCCAGGATGCAGCATCATAGAACACACACAGGTAATTTCTAGGCACTAGAACTACATCCCCAAGACTCTGGAGAAAAAAGGTCTCTGAAGACTTTGAAGGAACTGCCACATCACTCTTATTTGTTATTGGAGCTTATTTTGATTCATCTATTTTTGTTGCTGTTTGGAGGGCAGTGGTTTGGTGCTGAGGGTCAGACTTGGAGCTCCTGTGCTAGGCCGGCATCCTACCACTGAGCGTCACTCCTGACTTGCAGGTGCATTAATTAGGTCAGGGCAACCTTTACCTCTAGTCTAGCAGAATCATTCTTTCCTCTTCTTCCCGCCTTTTTCCTCCATCGGTTCTTTGTCCCTTCTGGTCTTCTTCTGCTTCTTGTCCAACATTTTCCCTGCCAGTGCTCCTATGTCTTCTGGCTTTTTTCTTTCTCCTAGAACCCAAAAGAACTTCAGAGCCACCCCTGTAAGGTTGGGGATACGAAAGAGAGATGTGTGTCTCCTTTTCTCTGCTGTGTGAGGAAGAATACGAAGGCCAAATGGGGCTCTTGAATTCAGTCATGGCCAAATCAACTGATCGGTACACAAACATCAGCCAGACTCAACTCCGGCTTGCGTCTCCGGAGGGTCTCCCCAACTTCTTGTCCTCCAGGACAGGGTATACTTTCTCCATCTGACCTTAGTGGTAGGATTCTCCAACAAGGAAGGCAAATCACCTGGATGAATACAGTACAGGAAGGAGCAGGCTTTCTTTCTTCCCTGAAAATGAGGCGAGCCTCCCTCCAGCCCCCAAAGAGTTTCCTGAGGGCTGTGTAGCTATAGGGAAGACTATGGCGAGGCTTTGTAAACAAATACTGTAGATGTTAACTTGACTCCAAGAAATGACTACCTATTTTGAAAAGGTATACAGCTACCTTCAAATGTATTAATAATCAGTAAAATTGTTTGGGGGTATTTTTAGGGGAAAAAATGTAAATGGTGCATGAAGACCCTACATGTCTCTTCATACATGCAGATGGTTCATTTTCAATGAGCCACACCTTCACTCTGTATGCTTTTCAGATTTTTTTTCTGTCTGACCTGGGGTATTTCCAAAATTCAGGCCTACTCCGAGTGTAGGAAAATAAAATAATATGCCATTAGAATAGAAAAACCTGCAATATTAGGGTACGATGAACAAACTGTACCCCAAATACTGAAAGCAATTCCAAGGACTAAACTTTTGAGAGGAACCAAATCAAGTCAGGATCGGGACTGTGGAGATCAGCATCTGTGAAGGTCCCCTGTGTGCTGCTGTGGAGTGGGGATAAATGGCAGCCCGGAAGCTGACTAGACAGAGACCCTGATCACAACATGGGGTGGGGGACAGCAGCCCCTGGATTCTCCCACACAGGAACCAGTATGAGGGTTCTCACTCTCCCCACCTTCTCCGCAGCCTCTGTACTGTCCTTCCCCCAGATTCTCTTCTTCATTTTATTGACAGCAGTGTTTAACCTTTCACCTCTAGTAACCTCCTCTGTTTGCTCCTTGGGGAACACAGTGACAGCGTTGCTCTCTCTTCTGGTCGCTCCCCAAAGAAAGGGGCAGAATGAGCCTAGGCTGTTAGTGCTGTCTGGGGCCACAGCCAGTGGCCTGTCTGATCCCACCTAGCCCGGCACAGCTTAAAAACATTTCCCCAGAAACCCTTGCGGCTACACTGCGTTCTCTTCTCAGGAACGTATTTGGATAGTCCCAGCATTCCTCTCCGTGATCAAACGTCTTGCTAAGCCCAGAGAAGAAACTCCAGTGGTACCAAGTGCTGAGTAGCTGCCACAGTTAGTTCAGGAACCACAACCTGTCTGTCAAGAAGCTCCTCCAGCCAGAAGGAAACGCAAAGGGAGGAGCAGAGGAAATGGAGTCCAGCCTTGGACAAGAGAGCTGCTGTCTCCAAGTCTCCAGGATCCAGAGGGTTTGCTTTGCTGTCCAGCCTGAATGCCTTTATGCTGCCTTTCACCCTCCCTTACACTCTACCGAGCTTTCTCTATCTTTAATCATAAAATGTCCAAAACTTGGAATGTGCGCCATTTCTCTTGGGTAACTCCACAGAATAAATATTTTGTATGCAGTTTCCCAGAACCCCAGAGGTAATGGACTGAAGGCAAAGCAGACCCAAACTCACCCCTTCTGAGAAGCCACAAGCAGAGCTGTTCAGACTGTGGTACAAATCTGTTTCAACGGCAGCAGTATGCAGTTTTAGAACACATGGGACTTCATGGAATGCAGACAGTTTAAGCCATTATAAAACTATCTGTCCATCTACATTAGTAAGCACGGCTAAACAGATAATTATCCAATGATAGCATTTTACCTACAAACAGTTTATCCAGAAATGCAGGATGATTTGCTGAAGCCGGTTCCAATGGCCATCCTGAGAACCATAAACAAACCTATGGGGTAATGAGACAAATCTGCTTAGGAATTTAAGGAAATTCGTAAGCAAATGCACAGCTCAGACACATACAGCACCAGATTCAGCTAGAACAAGCTATTTAAACTGTTCCTAATCCAAGCTAGCAAGTGTTGCTGAAGAAATAGGCACTTGTTACAGTATAGGCTCTTTCAAACACCACACCCTTGTCCATAAAGGTGCAGGTGAACGACTCGCTGGGACTTGGAAGCAAAGTGCATCTATTAGATAACGGAGACCATTGTGCCTTTACTGAAGGGAGAGAAGTTTCTATGAAAATGAAAGGAAAATAGAGATTAATGATTGGAACGGAGCCAGGGACAAGGCCCTGGGTTAAATTCTCAGCTCTGCAAAAAAGAAAAAAAAAATTGGAACAAACTATAAACTCAGTTTCTAAGTCGAGGGATCAGACAATTGAAAGGGCCTCTCAACCATGGACTTGGAGCAGTTTTAGTAGAAGAAAAGGCAGATATCAGCAATCTGACTTTCCCTAACCTGTAGCCTGAATTTACAAACTCTTTCAAACATACATTTTGGGATGACTTCTCTGAAGTCTATACGATGTTTTCAAGTTTCAATTCACAGAACTTTAGGGGGAGGGGGAAATCAGTTTTAATTTCTCTCCAAAATCACCCTTACTTCTACCAAAGATAATCATAGGAAACCAAATTTGGTTACAAGATAAATTCAATCCCATTAAATTTGGCCTAATTCAACTATGTGCCTAAGTGCAGTCGAGCAAAAGTTGACCATGCATATTCTTTTCAAAGTTTGCTTCTGCTGAAATTTTCCTCGAAGAATCTCAGACGTGGTCTCTCGGGGCTGTGAAGGCAGACCAAAGTCTCACTTGGTCTGGTAGGCATTTGTCCTTGCAAGAGTGCACTTCAGAAGGAATTGTTGCATCTGCAGAACCTGTGGGTCTGGGTGAGTTCTCTTCTTGAGGTTCCCCAAATATCCCAAGTTTCCTGAGCCTGCAGGGAAATGGCACAACTCAATTATGTGTAAGGCTGAGTGCCGTCCAGTCTGAATTTGGTGGGGTTTGGGGAGGGGAGTTTGTGGGTTTCAGAAAGCCAATCTTACATCTTTAAACCTGTCTGGTTGAATTGAAGAATATGACAACCCATAATAGCCTTGATGATAAAAACCAGTGTTCTTAATCATGCACGGATTCTTATTGAACCTATCTAAATAATTGCATTGCCATAAGATAAAGGACACTCATGACTAGTCTTCAAATTCTAGAGAGGAGAAGTAGGGAAAAAAGATATTTTAACTTTGGGGCCAAAGAGTGTACTCAACCGAACTACTGTAAGCTATGTTTCAAAGTAAACAGTTTCTTTCAATCTGGTAAACCAGACACTCCAAAAGCAGCGATGTTTCCAAATGAATCATGAAAACACTGCTTCTGTCAGCTCATTCAGGCTCATTTAACTAATTCTCGTGTTATGTTGTCATAGGACAGAAGCTGAAGGAACTCATTGGTGTCACTAGAGTTCCAGACATTCTTCCCTGGCCCAATGACATGCATGCCTTAAGATAAAGACTAAAAACATAAAATGTTTTTACATTTAAAAAAAGACAAATACTATAGAATTGTATTACATGAAATATATAGAATATACAAATTCATAGAGACAGAAAGATCAGATGTTATTTCAAGATGGAGAAGAAAGGAATATAGAGCAATGATTTCCTAA
Source organism: Peromyscus eremicus (assembly GCF_949786415.1). Lineage (NCBI taxonomy): Eukaryota > Metazoa > Chordata > Mammalia > Rodentia > Cricetidae > Peromyscus > Peromyscus eremicus. Next base: position 15,790,796 of record NC_081433.1, on the reverse strand, counting down.
GCACAGAATCTCTGTTTTGTGTGATGGAAAAGCCCCACAAATGGACAGCGGTATCAGGACATAATATCATGAATGTAATAAATCAATACAATTAATGTAATTAATGAATATCATAAATATAGTTAATGAATGGATACTGAGAATGTAATCAATGAATACCACAAATGTAATTAATATCATGAGTGTAATTAATGAATATCATGAGTGCAATTTAAAAAAATAAATTTAAAAAACAAAGGATTTCCTGAACCTAGCTTGTCAGAGGCCTTTCTCTAAGTCTCCTTGAAGACGGGGCTCTGGGACCAGAGCTGTGTGAAAAGGGAAAGGCTTCCACAAAGGCATCAAAAGAAAACAGCAAACTGGGCAACAAGACAAAGCCACAGCACTTTAGGCCGCTTGGCTTGGCAGTGATGTAATTCAGAAGGAAGTGTTCGTACTCCTGTGCTATGGGGCACTCTTCAGCGTCACTAAAACTATCACCCACAGCACTCAGCTTGGAAATACCTCCACAGTTCTTGAACATCCTCTCAAGAACACACCAATAACTATAGCTTGCAGAGGCTCTGCCATCGTTAGCGTGGGATAGAACTTCATTGTAATTAATGTATCATGACATAGAAACCCTGAAAGGTCAGGGAAGCATCCTTTGAGGATTTCCCAAGGCCCAACTAGGAAAGGTGATTAAAAGTTTAAAGGATTTCATTTAGAATTTGACTTAGGAAAGTTTGTCAAAAATGCCAATGGTTTGATGGAGTCATTCCTTTCAGGGCTGAGTGTCCCAAGGGCTCTCACTCTCTGTATACTGTCTGGCCATGAGTCTCTGTATTTTTTTTTCCCCATTGGCTGCAGGAGGAAACTTCTCTGATGATTGGTGACCAAGGTATCAATCTATGAGTGTAGCAGGATGCCATTAGAAGTTGTTTTATTGCTCCATTCCTGCAGCAGAACAGTAGTATTTGATTTTCACTAGGTCCCTGGCCTATTTGGTCTCAGGTTCTTGGCCACCCAAGCAGTGTCAGGATGGATTCCATCTCTTAGAGTGGGCCTTAGGTCCAATCAGAGAGTGGGTGGTTACCCCACAAGTCTTGTGCCACTACTGCACCAGTGTGTCTTGCAGGCAGGACACCGTTGTAGATGGAAGGCTTTGTACCTGGGTTGTGTTTACCTTTCTCCTTGGATAGCACACACAGTGCCTTCAAGTACCATGAACACAAGGCTGTAGGAGTGAAGGCTTTAGGTAAGCACCAGCTCAACTTCTGTGTGTTCAATGAATTATGTAAATGTTGTCTGCAGCAACAGGACCTTACCATCAGTTTGTGGATAACCAACATCCTTGGCAACAGCCTGGGTTGTTTGGGGATTCCTCTGGGACCCCTTCAGCCAGGAACTTGATTAGATGTAACCCCTTCCCAGCACTGGAAGTTTCATTTGGTGACATGACTTGTCCAACTGGGGTTCTGTCTCGCCCCCCCCCTTATGTGGCAATTTCATTCAGATTGCTTTCACACATGTATATATTTTAGGAAGCTTCTACTATATTGGTTTTCCATATGACCCCTCAAACGGTCCTTAGTTTTATCTGTCACTCCCTGTATTCCCTCCCTCATCCCCTCTCCTCCCTCCCTTCCCCATTTAATCATCCTGTTCTTGCCCCTCTACTTGTCCATCCATAACTATCCATTCTATTTCCTCTTCCTAGGGAGATCCACCCCTCCCCGTGAGATCCTCACTCTATATGTAACCTCTATAGTTATACAGATTGTAGCTTGCTTATCAATGATTTAACAGCTAACACCCACATATAAGCAAATATACCATATTTGTCTTTCTGGGACTGAGTTACTTTACTCAGCATGCTTTTTTTTTTTCTCCATCCATTTACCGGTAAATTTTATGATTGAATTTTTATAACAGGTGAGTAATATTCTGATAAGTGCATGGTGTCTTCAACAATAGGGACTTGCCTTCAAACTCTGGGAGGTGACCAACAGCAACAGCAGTAGCCTATATTCTCTGGGGAGTCTGTAGGACTCCCTTGACCAATAATTCAAAGAGGGACTTCTCATGCCTGATACTAGGGGTTATTTAAGCTCTTGAGGGAGCATTTTCAGCCCAAGTGTGATAATTCCATTTAAACTATACATGTATACATACACTTATATGTATATCATATGTAGTTTTAGGGAAATAAAAATATTTGATTACTTACGGCTTTTTCAGTTGTCTTTAGTGTTGTTTATCCCTCCTCACTGCCTGTCTGCCTGTCATTGCCTAGCATGGGGAAGGCAGGCAGATTTCAAAACCAATCTCATCTATATGGTGAGTTCCAGGCCAGTCGGAGTCTCATGGTGAAGCCCTACCCCAAAAAGAAAGAAAGAAAGAAAGAAAGAAAGAAAGAAAGAAAGAAAGAAAGAAAGAGAGAGAGAGAGAGAGAGAGAGAGAGAGAAAGAAAGAAAGAAAGAAAGAAAGAAAGAAAGAAAGAAAGAAAGAAAGAAAGAAAATCTCTTTCAAGGACCTAAACCAAATGACCTACAGGTCCCACTTTTTTTAATCTTTTTTTTTTAATTTATAATTTTAATCTCTTTATTTTTGAGATTATAATTTAATTTCAACATTTCTCCCTTTCTTTCCTCCCTCTAAATCCTCTCATATGTTGTGGAATATTATTTGAAGATGTGTTATGTTTGTTTATGCTGTGAAACATTTGTTTAATGATGCAAAGATGTGTTGCATTCTTTTATATTGTATTTGTTTATCTCTGTGAAGCTATGTTACTGTGCCTGTCTAAAATACCTGATGGTCTAATAAAGAGCTGAATGGTCAATAGTGAGGCAAGAGAAAGGATATGTGGCTGGCAGACAGAGAGAATAAATAGGAGGAGAAATCTGGGGAGAAAAAGATCAAGGATTGAGAAGGGGCCAGCCCCCCAGCCCCACAGCCCCACAGCCACACAGCCAGATCTGGAGTAAGAAGTTAAAAAAAAAAGTATAAATATAGACAGGATAATTTAAGAAAAGTTGGCAAGAAACAAGGCAAGCTAAGACCGGGCATTCACAGGAAATAATAAGCCTCCATGCATTTATTTGGTAGCTGGATGGTGGGCCCCCAAAAGCCAAAAGAGTAAAAAACAACCAACTTCACTCATATACTCCTCTCCGTTCTCCTTCAAACTCGTGGCCTCTTTATTCACTTTTTGTTATTGTATACATATATAATATAACATATAATATGTATACTTACATATTCCTAAATATAACCTGTTCAGTCTGTATCATGTTACTTGTATGTATGTTTTCATGGCTGACCACTTGGCACCAGACAACCTGAGAAAGTCCACTTCTGCCCCCAGCTTTCTTCAGCTGCCTACGGTTCTTCATCTTCTTCTTCATTGTCCTCTTCTTCTCTCTTCCTCCTCCCCTTTCTTTCTTCTCTTCTTCTTTGTCTGCTTCTTTTTAAAAAAATATAATTTTCTTCCTTTTATTGAAAATCATTTTCCCTCTCATATATTATATCCTGATTCCAGTGTCCATCCATGTGTCGTTGTATCCCCCCATCCCCCCACCCCCACCCCCCACTCCTGCTCACTTCTGCCCACATCTGGATCCACCCTCTTTCTGTCTCTCATTAGATAACAAATAGGCTACTACGGGATAATAAGAAAATAAAATATAATATACTAAAACAAAAAATAACATATTGGAATTGGACAAAACAAAGGAATGGAAAGAAAAGAGCCCAAAGTACAAGAAACAGAGACTCACTCATTTGTACATTCAGGAACCCCACAAAAATGCTGAACTAGAAGCCATAATATATATATATATATATATATATATATATATATACACACACACACACACACACACACAAAGGACCTGTAGGGTAAAAAGAGAGAAGTATGTGTGTGTGTGTGTGTGTGTGTATGTGTGTGTGTGTGTAAATAAAATAAAATAAAATTTAAAATAATAAGATAAAGTAAAATTTAAAAAAAAAAAATGAAGAGCCCTGGCATGACATCATGAGATAAGGAGCCCCCAAGGATGCCGTTGAGTTAATTTTCTGTTAGCTATCTACTGTTGGGCATGCAACCTACCCTTAAGAATAGTTTGTTTCCTGATGAGACTCATTGGAGAAATGTAACTAAAGTTTTCTCCAGTCCTGCGCAACCCCACAGACCCTGCAACCACTTATAAAATAATCACTCAGAAGCTTATATTAATTAAACTGCTCGGCCATTAGTTCAGGCCTACCACTGGCTAGCTCTTACACTTAAACTCAGCCCATTTTTGTTAATATATGTCCGCCACGTGTTCCGTGGCTTTACCTGTTGCCTTTACATGTTGCTTCCTGGACGGCAGGCTGGCATCTGTCTCCTTGCCTCAGCCTTCCACTTCCCAGAATTCTCCTCCCTCTTTGTCCCACCTACACTTCCTGCCTGGCTACTGGCCAATCGGTGTTTTATCTATCAATCAATCATCCACAGCACTAAAAGCAGAAAGGAGAATGCTGGGTAGAAGAAGGCTGAGTGAGGAGACGCTGCCAGCCGCTGCGATGAGTAGCAAGATATACGTTACCAGTCAGCTCTGAGCCACGTGGCAAGGTATAGACTAATAGAAATGGGTTAACTTAAGCTATAAGAACAGATAGCAAGAAGCTATTATAAGTAATATAAGTCTCTGTGTGTTTACTAGTGGGGACACTAGTGGGAGAGATTTGTCCCGACTGCTGGCAGGACAGGACACAGGAAAACTTCAGTGATAGAGAAAACTCAGTTTTTATTTGCACATTGTTAACAATTGGAGATTGCTTCTGGTTAGTGATAGGGCTGTGAGTTCACGTCTCCTTTCAGCTCTAGGACCCCATCTGGTGCAGACCCATGCAGGCCCTGTGCACGCTGCCTCAGTCCCTGTGAGTGCATGTGTGCACCGATCACACTGATTTAAAGGACTTTGTTTTCTTAGTGTCCTCCATCTCCTCTGGCTCCTACACTCTTTCTGCCTCCTCTTCTGAGCCCTGAGGGCGAGGGATTTGATGAGACAGCCCATTTAGTAGGCTTCATTTCTTAAAGGTTCTACCAACTCCCAAGAGTCCCACAGGCTGAAGATCAAGTTTTTAACATGTGGACCTTTTGTGAATACTATGGTTGGACACAAACAATCCTGCTCATGCTCATGCTAAAGACAAATTGGGGTGGCCAAACACCATCCTTGGGAAAAGGAGAGAGGAGGAGGAATTCCACTGGATAGTGAGAACAGGGGGTTCTGCTTCACTCATTTGCTAAGACTGGACTGTACAAGACCAGGAGTTTCCCATAATGGGGCCAAAGGAAAGTTCTAGAGGCTAAACTGAAGTCTGACCAAGTAAAGAACCTTTGTCAGCATTACTCAAGCTATGTGAACTTTGGAACCTGTTTATAGCTAATTGTGTGCTTATTATTACTAGTGTTCGAATTCAACAAAAATTAATATGTGATCATATAAAGTAATGCCAGCTTTTAGAGAGGATGTTACCAAATGGAGAACAGAGGGACAAGAACAGCAGGGACATGGAGAACAGAGGGACAGGGGCAGCAGGGACATGGAGAACAGAGGGACAGGACAGCAGGGACCAAGTCAAGAGTCACAGCCTTGCATTCTCATTGCTGACGGTTTCCAGTCAGTTTGCCATTTTGTTATTATTGTTGTTTTAAGACAACGTCCCACTACTTAACCCAGCCTGGCCTGGAGCTTACAATTCTCCTGCCTCAGCCTCCTAACATACTGGAATTCAGGTATGTGCCACCACACCTGGCTAAGCTACTGAATTTTTTTTTAAGTTATTAAGCAAGTTATTAGTGCTAACAGGTCACTAACGTATCTATAAAAACCACAGCTCATTTCTCAACAGAAATAAGAGCGTTTATGTTGATCCAAGTCTGAGTGACCACGGCTCAAGAACATGGATTCAAACAATGTGTGTTCAATGGAGAAATGGTTATGTGAACTTCATAGTCACAGAACAAAAGGAAGCCATAAATCAAGGCATTTTCCCAACACATTGGTGGGAACATCAGAGAGGCCAGTTACAGCGGGCAGGGGAATCTCTGCTGTAGGTATCAGCTGTTATCCGATTGCTTTCTTAGCATGGGGTTGGTGGGCGATAACCGTCTGCTGGCTTAATACATTGCCAAGGTTTGACCTGATCATTGAAAGTGTTAGGTTAGCCAGAAGTGGTCCGTGAGTGTCCATTAAGAGAATTAACAATAGTCCAAGATAATTTGGCTCTGAATCCGCAATATTCCACATCTCCATAATTATAAGGTTCTAATCAGTGACTCATTCCATAGAATCTTTAACACAGGAATGGCTTTTCTTCCCTGGAATCTTTAGCTCACAACTAATAATTCATAACACAAAAATTAAAAAATAACAATATGAAATAATTATACCACATTGAATCTGTGAGGTTTGTTTGGTTGGGTGGGTGGTTTTTGTTGTTATGTATTGGGGTTTGTTTGGGTGGTTGTTGTTGTTGGTGGTGGTGGTGGTGTTATTTGTGTAAATACAGGCCTGGTAAGACAGATTGATCCATATGGAACAGTGCTTCCTGGATTTTCAATGCAGATCCCAAGTTCAGATTGGAAAGAATCAAACACTTGAAAGATAGTTAAAGTTCAGTGCAAAGAAGTAATTGTAAATGTGGATATAGTTAAACACGTTTGGGGCAAGTGTATGCATTGCAGACATTACTGAACCAAGTACTTAGAAACCACTTTTTGTACCTACTATCTCTTGGAACCTAGCATAAATAAACTCAGGATGAACTCCTGGCATCTCTGCCATCGTTTTGTGCTGTACTTCTGATGAAGGGACAGAGATGTGCTGATATATTGTGTACCCTAATAAAATTTGCCTGAAGATCAGAGAACAGAACAAGCCACTAGATTAAACATAGAGACCAGGCTGTGGTGGCACACACCTTTAATCCTAGCACTCGGGAGGCAGAGATCCGTCTGGATCCCTGTTGAGTTCAAAGCCACCCTGGACTGCATGAGATTGATTCAGTCTAGGAGAGAAACAGAGCCAGGCAGTGGTGGCACACACCTTTAATCCCAGCATTAGGAAGGTTGAGACAGAAAGTGGTGGCTGGGTGGAGAAAGGCATGTAAGGTGTGAAGAGACAGGAACTGAAGCCTTTTCAGGCTAAGGAGTCCTAGAGGTAAAAAGGTGGCTGTTAATAAGTTAAAAATTAATAAAAGACATATTTGAACAAAAAAAGGGGAATTACGTAGACAATGTTTTAAACCAGCTTTTCAGAGTTGACCATTAAGAAAAAAAAAATCTTCATGTCCGGAATAATGAATTAAAATCTACTTCAATAGCTCTGTTGGAGAGCACAAGGCCCGGGATTTGAGCCCCTGCAGTGTAACAAAATAAACAAACAGCTACCAGAAAAACCTCAGACCAAACAGAAAGATAAAAAACAACCAAACTACTAAACTCAATCTACATCCAATGTTTCCTCCACGTTCTGGCAGGCCTGAGCCCACTAGTGGAAGAGGCTTCCAGTCTGAGGAAACAGGATCAGCTGAGGAATTGGCAAAGTGAGGTAGCTGTGGCTGGTTCTGTCTCTCTGGTCTTTCAGCATTTACCCCAAAATCTGGTACTAGGTTTTTAATTAAAAAAAAACCATTATAGCAATTCGTGCTACACAGAGACGTTTTTATCCTTAACTTTTTCTTGTCCTGTTACCTTGAATTTCAAGAAGAGTATCATCCCACCCCACCCCACCCCACCCCTGACCCATCCATCCCACCTCACCCCCACCCCCACCCCTTACCCACCCATCCCACTTCACCCTACCCCGACCCTTGACCCACCCACCCCATCTCACCCCCACCCCCATCCATTACCCATCATCCCACCTCACTCCTACCCCTGACCCACCAATCCCACCCTCACACCCTGAACCCTGTCAAGAAAAGGATAATTAGCCTGATTGAGGCACGCACCCTCAGTGACAGATCGACAGATTGACAGATGACAATCTGGACATCACCTTGCAGACCACACTTTATCTTCTATTTAAAGCTAAGCCTCATGTCAGGACCCTAAAGATGGACAGAATCAGTGGGTCCCTGGGTCACTGCCTTCAATTTTCGGTGTGGCCTCTCTACTTTTCTCTTTAATTGGAGTAGTGGGTATGTGTGGCCAAGCCTGGGCTGTTGGGGCTGCCACAGCCTGGGCTTTGCCTTTAAGGCACCACACACATAGAACAAACAGGAATCAGAGACAACCTTGCCCAACTTTTGTGCTAGTGGACTCAGGCCTGCCAGAACGTGGAGGAAACATTGGACGTAGATTGAGTTTAGTAGTTTGGTTGTTTTTATCTTTCTGTTTGGTCTGAGGTTTTTCTGGTAGCTGTTTGTTTATTTTGTTACACTGCAGGGGCTCAAATCCCAGGCCTTGTGCTTGCCGGGCAAGTACTCTCCAACAGAGCTATTGAAGTAGGTTTTAATTCATTATTTCGGACATGAAGACTTTTTTCTTTTTTTTTTTTTTTTTTTTTTTTTTTTTTTTGGTTTTTCGAGACAGGGTTTCTCTGTGTAGCTTTGCGCCTTTCCTGGAACTCGCTTGGTAGCTCAGGCCGGCCTCGAACTCACAGAGATCCGCCTGGCTCTGCCTCCCAAGTGCTGGGATTAAAGGCGTGCGCCACCACCGCCCGGCAAGACTTTTTTCTTAATGGTCAAATCTGAAAAGCTGGTTTAAAAACATTGTCTATGTAATTTCTCTTTTTTTGTTCAAATATGACTTTTATTAATTTTTAACTTATTAACAACAAACAGGGCAACCTTTTGGCAAATCTTTTCTGAAATTTCATTTTTTGAAATTAAAATATAACTATATCATTGTCCCCTTTTCGTTCATTCATACACACATAAACACACACACACACACATATATATACATAGATATGTATATATACATAGATATACATATCTATGTATATATATATATATTATTCCTAAATATGTAAATATACTTGCTCTTAACCTCAGAAAACCTTTAAAGACAGAAGCAAGCACACATCATGCCCGTCACACGTGGCGATCCGATCGATCTCCCGGTAGTCTTAGATGGAGAAGAAGGGAAGACCCCATCGCGGTGGCCGCTAGAGACTTCATCAAAAGGGAAATCTGAGCATTTCCCATCAACAGCCTCAGCGGTGGTGCAGGAGGCCTGCTTGCAGTGAAAGCTGAGCTCTGGATTCCGAGGAAACTAACAGGTATTTCAGAGCACCCCTGGCAATGAGGGCTGAGAGGCTGATTGGGGCGGTTCTGAAGAACAATGCTGCCTTTGCAGAGCCCTAGTTGGGGCCCTGGGCTGTGAAAGACCCCTGATAGACATGCAAATAGGAAGGGGCCTGAATAGCCTGCCACCCCGGCCTGGGAGATAGCACAGCACATGCCCCAGCCAAAAATAACGGTTGCTGTAAGGATCTTTAGGTCAGGCTGAAATGTGCCATTGAACACTTCTCTTTAAAGTGCCTTTGCATTCTGAAAGGCAATCACACACTCACTACTTTGCCTTAGTTAATTGGGCCGAGGCCTCATCGGTTAATCAGAGAGGGCCTGGAAACTCTTATTGGTTACTACTTTTTTTTAAAAAGTCTTTACCGATAAAAATGGGTTTTTAACATTGTTTTTAGTTTTAGAAAAGAAATTACTATAACTCAAATGTCTGAATTCACAATCTGGGGAAAAAAATAGGAAGGATTTTATATGACTTTTCTAATTCACCTGGGTAGAGTTGAACTGTCAAGATTAGCGGTTGAAGATTATAAGAAACTCAGTGTTAGGAGCCCTCCCTAACAGACCTGCACTCCCTCGGGAGCTGTCTTGGGGAACACACAGGATGGCCAGGGTCCCATGTTCCTTCAATAGGCTGAGCCCTGAGAAACAGCAACAAAAGCCTGCTGAAGGCCCTGGCCACAGTCTAGTGGAGCTGCTACTTAGACAGCGAGGTAGCAGGATGTCCCACACCTTCCCTCCTCTCTCGGTAGGCTTCTCTGTGTGTACTGTGACTGTCCATTCAGAACTTCAGCACAAGGAAAAACTGTAATAGCATGGTTTCTTATCACTAGCTAAAGGTATGTCTGCTTTATGGCTTGCATACATTGTACTTGTCTGAGAATTGTATCAGCTCCCGACTCAAAGAAGGATGACAAAGGAACTGTCAATACAAAGAAAGGCAAGCAGAAGTGAGTCAGCAGAGGTAGCTTAGTATAGGGATAGCTCCAGCAGCTTGGGGCAACCTGGGGCAACTCTTCTTTCCCAGTAAGGAAATACCCAGCTCTTCCTGTTAGTAATTTCTGGTCAGGTTCTTCTTTGTTGAAAGAGACCTAAGCCAGGCCAGCTTAAGCCAGTATTTAATGCTAGTGCACTGACAGCAAGTCTGTCCTTGAAATAACTGCCAGTGGAAATTTTTATCTTGTGTGTACGTGCAATGGGACACACCTATGATTGAAATGATGCGATGCCTACATAGTCACAGATCTCCTAAAGTTATACACCAACTCAAAGTCAGTCAGAATGAGGATCCACCCAGTTCCTACCTCTAGGAATAACCTCTACCCCTCCACCTCCACCCTGGACCCTTCCCGAAACTCAAAACTAAGAAGTCTAGAAACAAACTGCAGGATGGGGGACTATCCTGTCCAGTCCTCTGCTTACAACACACCCTTCCTTTTCTTCATCTTTGACTTTTTTCCTTTTCCTTTTCTTTTTTTTTTTTTTTTTTTTTTTTTTGAGACAAGATTTCTCTGTGTAGCCTTGGCTATCCTGGAACTTGCTCTGTAGACCAGGCTGGCCTCAAACTCAGAGATCCACCCGCCTCTGCCTCCCAAGTGCTACGATTATGGGCATGCTCCACCACCATTGACTTCTAAATAGAGTCTTCCTCATCAACCATCCCTACTGTCTTGATTCTTTGATAAAGTTACCAAGAACCTGGAACCCCAACTGATAGCAAACAGGTCTCTGTGAAGTAAACTTAAGTGTTTGATATTTTTTCCAATAGATTTACACATAGAAAAAAGTAATTCTTCCTAAAAGGAATAAATTAGGAATTTAGATGTTTAGTAAATAGTTTGACTAAAAGGCATTTATTTCACATATAAATCATGGTTTATAGTTTTGATTACTTCTAGCAACTTGACAAAGTCTTAGGTACTTTTCTGTTGCTGGGATAAGAGACCATGACCAAGGCAACATACAGAAGAAACCATTTACTGGAGCTTTACTGGGGTTACAGTCTCAGAGGGTTAGAGTATGTGACCATCACGGCAGGGAGCATGGCCAAAGGCAGGCAAGGATGGTGCTGGAGCAGTAGCTGAGCACACATCTTGAGAAAACAGCCACAAGGGGATTGTGTGAGCTTGTTTTTGAAACCTTTTGTATTAAGCTCCCTCCTCCTCCCCAAATGAAGCCACCATTACATTTACCCCTCCATATTTTTGAGTGCAGGATTTTTTGCAGCTGTTGGGCATGCAAATAACATTTGTCTGGCACCACCCACGAGGCACAGACTGAAAAAGAACTTACCCCTAAAAGTAAAATGGATTCTCTACCTTTTAAATGCCTATAAATTTATCAGAGTAAATTAAGACTATCTTAGTCAGTGTTCCATTGCTGTGAAGGGACGCCATGACCAAGGAAACTCTTATAAAGGAGTGTAATTTAGTTGGGGGCTTGCTTACTTTTCCAGAGACTCAGTAGCTGAGGGTTCTGCATCCTGATCCACAGGCAGCAGTAAGGGAAGAGAGCCTGGGCCTGGCTTGGGTTTCTGAAACCTCAAAGCCCACCCCCAGTGACATACTTCCTCCAACAAGGCCACACACCCTAATCCTTCCCAAACAGTTCCACTAACTGGGAATCAAGTAGTCAAACATATAAGCTTAAGAGGTCATGTCTTTCAAACAACAACATCTTCCCTAGACTTTGCTTTATGAAATAAAGACCTAATAAAAAAGAGGAGGAAACTTTTCATGTCGGCTCACATTGAATTCTTCTTGGCTCATTAATTCCCAGGAAGTAAGTTATTCTAACTTAACTGGTTGTTTTTTAAACTTATGCCTTATTTTGTTTCATTTGTAGTGCTAGGGATGAACTCTAGGACCTAGCTGGGCTAAGGAAAACCACCACCACAGAACTGAATCTCCACCCTTTTATTTACTTATTTTTGTTTAATACTTGGGAGAAGGTTGGTCAGGGAAAGTATGCTCAGGCTTCTGTCAGTATCTGAAAGAAAAAGTGTTAGGAAAGAAGGGGAAGAAAAAGTTATCCTCATCTAAGTTAGGACTCAGAAAAGTGAGTAGGCCATGTGATAGAAGCTCTGTAAGCAAGTGACCTGAGGGAGGCTACTAGGAAAGAATAGTGCATTTATTATCTCATTAAGGAGATAACTAACCTCCTCCTTCTCCTCCTCCTTCTCCTCCTCCTTCTCCTCCTTCTTCTCCTCCTCCTCTTCTTCCCCCCCCTCCTCCTCCTCCCTCCTTAGCCCATCTTTAGGTGACTCCTATAAGGAAGGGGCACTCCTCGATAGGTAATTGACAGATCTAGCAATATTAACTATCAAAACGATGAGACAGTATTATGTAATATTTGGGGTAGCTTGCATGTCAAGTCACCACCCCAGGAGATCAGATTCTTTTGTTGTTTATTTGTTGTTTTTGTTTTTTTAAGAGGAAGAAGTAGTTTTGCCTTAGTGGGTCTTAACAAAGCCCAGGCTCTTCCACTTTTTTTATATGGTAATTTAAATACTAAAGGGGTGCTTCCTTTCTAGGTTGCCAGGGCAACAGGAAGAGGCTTTGAGGTCAATACCCATTGGTACTCTCCAGTCTTGTTGTCAAAGTGCATGGTGTCTTCAGCAATATGGAGGAAATTTCAACCTCTGGGAGGTAGCAAAGGGGAACAGCCATAGCTGTTTGGGTAGTCTCTTGGACCCCCTGAATCAACAACTCAAAATGGAGTTTCTCAGCCCTGGTATTGGAGTTTTTGTTAGATAGTCTCTGGCTCTTGGGGAGGAGCACTATCAGCCCAAGTGTAATAACTTCATTAAACTATATATGTATATGTGTACACATACACTTATATGTATTATATGTAATTTCAAGTAAATAAAAAAAGATGATTCCTCATAGCTTTGTCAAACATCCTTAGTGGTGTTTTTCCTCCTCCCTCCCCCTCCCCGACTGAAGCCACTATGACATTCCCCCTTCATATCATTTGTCCCTTCCTGGTTCCCTCTAGCACTCCCCCATCCCACCCACCGTGGTCCATTTTTACTTTCCTAGTTTATGCAGTTATTCCAGGTCTCCCATCTGAAGATTTGGAGCTAAACCACAGATAAGAGAAAACATTCAGCATCTATTATAGTGAGATTACCTAACTCAATGTATTTTCTAGTTCTATCTATTTGGCTGCAAATTTCATGCCTTCATTTTTCTTTGTAGCTGAACAGCCTTCATGGTGCACACGCACCACATCTTCATTATCCATTCACTGGTTGTAGGACATGTAGATTGTTTCCACTTCCTAACTATTGTGATCAGAGAAACAATGGACAAGGCTGAGCAAGTGTCTGTAAAGTAGGATGCCGAGCTCTCTTGGCCTGTGCCAAGGACTGGTATAGCTGGGTCCTATGGTGGATTTATTTTTTGGCCTTCTGAGAACTGTCCACACTGATTTCTACAGTGACTGTACCAGTGGTTGCAATCCCACCAACAGTGAATGAGGGTTTCCATTCCCTGCATCCCCTCCAGTACTTGTTCCATTGGTGTTTGCCATGCTGACTGGGGCAATATGAAAACTCAAAGTGGTCTTCATTTGCGTTTCCCTAAACTCTATTCAGGCCCCAGGCCTATTTCTCAAATAAGTCATTTGTTTGTTTGTTTTTTTGTTTCTTTTTGACTCTGGTTTTGGGGTTTTTTATATGTATTCTGGATGTTAATCTTCTGTCATATGTATAGCTTACTACAATTCTCTCATTCTGTGGGCTTTCTTCACCTGCTTTATTGTTTCTTCAGCTGTGCCGGAGCTTTTCAGTTTCATGAATCATGCTTGTCAATTAATGTTTGCCTTAATTCCTGATCAAATAGAGTCCTATTCTCAAAGTCCTTTCTTAACCTATATTATGTAGGATAGTGCCTGTGGTGGTTTGAATAAGAATGAACCCCATAGGCTCACGTATTTGAATGTCTAGTCATTAGAGAGTGGCACTACTTGGGAGGGACTAGGAGATGTGGCCTTGTTAGAGTAGGTGTGGCCTGGTTAGAGGAAGTTTGTCACTGGGGGTGGGCTTTGAGGTTTCACAAGCCCAAACCAGGCCCAGTCTTTCTCTCTCTCTCTCTCTCTCTCTCTCTCTCTCTCTCTCTCTCTCTCTCTCTCTCCCCCCCCCCATGCCTGTGGATCCAGATGTAAACCTCTCAATTACTTCTCCAGCACCATGTCTGCCTGTGTGCTACCATGCTCCCCACCATGATAATGGACTAAATCTCTGAAACTGTAAGCCAGCCCCAGTTAAATGCTTCCTTTTATAAGAGTTTCTATGGTCACAGTATCTCTTCATAGCAATAGAACAGAGACTACGACACTGCCTATGTTTTCTTCTAGGAATTTCAATGTTTCAGGTTTCAGGTTTAGGTCTCTGATCCACTTAGAGTTTTAGAGTTAGTTTTTGTGCAAGGTGATAAATATGGCTCTAATTTCATTCTTCTGCTTATGGACGTGCAATTTTCTTTTTCAAATATTAAGTGGCTGTAATTGTATGTACTCATGTTGGGTTTTTTATTTTGTTCCATTAGTTGACATGTCTGTTTTGTCAGTATCACTGTTTTTTTTTTAACTATACTTTTCTATATAATAATATATCTTGAAATGTGGAATGATAATCCCTCTTGCATTGTTATTTTTGTTCAGAATTGCTTTGGCTATCCAGGGTCTTTTGTGGTTCCAAATGAATTTTCCCCCCTATTTCTGTGAAGAATGAGATGGGAGTTTTGATTAGGGTTGCATTGAATCTGTAAATAGCATCTGGTAGAATGGTCATTTTCATAATGTCAATTCTGTTAATCCATGCACATTGTATATTTTTCCATACTTCCTGAATCTGTTTCAGAGATTTCAAGTTTTCACTGTAGAAGTCTTTCACATCCTTGGTTAGGTTTATTCCTAGATATTTTACTTGTTTTGATATTATTTGTGAATGGGAGTATGTCTCTTATCTTTCCCATTATGCTTGTTGTTGGTGTATAGAAAAGCTATGGCTTTTTCTAAGTTGATTCTATGTCCTGGCATTTTAATAAAATTGTTGATAGTATCTAGAAGTTTTCTGGATACATTTTTGGCATTTTTTATGTATAATATCATGCCATCTACAAATAAGGATAGTTTGATATTTTTTTTCTTTTCTTATTTGTATCCTTATAATTTCTGTCTCTCGTCTTATTGTTAGTGCTTTAAAAGCTGTATTGAAAGAAGCAAGGATAGTGGATAGATAAAGTTAAACTTGGGGAAACCTCTGAGTTTATTTTGCTTTAGGAGCATGGATTACACCAAAGCAGCTGTACCACCAGAAAAATCTCACCTCACTGTGGATGATGATTTTTCCATAGCTTCATAGACAGAGTTTCTACATCCATTAACTATCTATCTTCTATGTACTCTAGCATCCGCCAGTGAGAAATTAGAGAAGAATCACATCTAAACGATGGGGAGGTGCAGGAGCCTCAGGTGAGGACCCAGTGACCCTTTGTAACCATCTCCTTCTGTGAGGGAACATCAGCTGTCAACAGGCCTGATCTCATGGGTCTCTTGCAAACAGTCACAGCTGTTCTGATGAAGATGACAAATATTATGCTTGGAAGATATCATCCTACAACACTCATCTGAAAGCATTTTCTTTTTCTTTAGCACTAAAAGCACAGAGAGGAAAAATTGCCCAAAATATATTGTAAAAGAGAAATTATAATTATGATGTAATAAAACACATTAGAATCATCTCTAAATTTTAAAATGTCTTTAAATGCATTTAAGTAGGTTTAATAAGTTTTCCCTTTGTTTCAGATTCTTACAGTTGTATTTTATCAAGACTTGATGAAGATGAGGATCTTCAAAAACCTGTTTTTTTCAAGGGAGTTATTAGCAATCCACAGAGCATCCCCCAAATGTTTACATTTATACATACACATACACTCACATTTTAAATATGCATGCAAAAAAAACTCCGGTAATTTTATAAAGTGGCCACATATTTTGTTAGTCATGTTTTAGGAATTTCTGGGATGGGATGAGTTTTGTCCCACATAAAAACAATTACACGATCTTTTATTTTATTGCCTTGTATTCTGTTTAGTATGCAGAAACACATTTATGGATGTTCATCATTTAGGAAAGCATAAAACCTCGTTATCTTTAGTTAGATTTTTCTTTTCAGTATTTCCAATATTTGAAAGTTGGGTTAACATAATTATTATTAACCAGAAGGCCAGCTGGACAATGAAATGGGTATTTTTTTAAGAACACTGTCTCCTTCCTCGAGTTAGCCATTGGAGGAGTAGAAGAGAAACAGCCAAATGCTAACAAATTAACAGCCCAAACATTCTAAAAAGAAGAAAAATAAACAGAATGTTCTAGAACCAAAAGGGATATCCAAACAAATAGAATTTTAATGACCAGTTCAAATTAAACCCATGGATCAGGGACCAAACTAAGAGAGGGTCTGAACCCCAGAAAGTACTCATAGACATCTGACCAAGGATGCAATGCTAGATGCATTGGTCTAAAGTGGTCCATGATGGTACCTGGCACCAATATTAGTGATTCCCCCAGTGAAATTAGACTGTCCCTGAGGTCCCATATTTGGAAGTCAAAAACATCCATAATGATCAGAGTTGGAGTGTCCTTTCTTTTTGAGCTTCAGAGGGTCCTGGTACAGACCATGAATGCCCATACACAAGGGATTTCAGTCCGTTTTATTTGTCGTTTGCAGAAAAAGTTTAACTGGAGAATGGTGTTATAGTTGAGATGCCATCTAGGGATCATCTCTCTCGGTCTCCCAGTTTGTATTGGAGCCAGGTAGTGTTACAGTGAAATATGATATGCCAAGGTTGTACAAGACAAACTTCTATCAATAGCTAAGGATGCACCCAAGGGGAGTCCAATAAAACAGAAAGGGAGTTTCCAATGATGACCTTCAATGAAGCAAATGGAGAAAATGGAGAACTACTAACCTGATTTCCTCAAAAGGCATCACCATGGCAGAATATGTTTGCAGAGCTCCCAGAGTTCCCCCTTCAAAATATCTCCTTAGAATGAGTTCCTCCAAAATCTGCTATATTTTTAATTTTTTTCTTCTTATTTTTTAACTGAAAATAAGTTTGCTTTACACAATATAGTCTGATTACAGTTTTCACTCCCCTATGCCTCCCACTTCCTCCTTACCTCCCACCTATCCTGATCCACATCTTTTCATCATGGTCTCCTTAGAAAAACAAAAATAATCTAAATAATATTAGATTAAAATATAAAACAATAAGATGAAATAAAAATAAACAAGTCAGAATAGGACAAACTAGCCAAACAAGACAAAAGAACGAAGAAAAAAGCATGAGAAACTCATATAGACATAGAAACACACATTCACACACATAAGAATCCCATAAAAACACAAAACAGGAAGCCATGATATATATGCAAATGACCTTGGGGAATAAATATTGCAAGAATAAAAAATGCCTGACTTAACATTATGAGACAAAGAACCTCCAAAATGCCGTTGAGTTCATTTTCTGTTGGTCATCTACTGCTGGGCATGGAGTCTACCATTAAGGATAGTTTATTTCCCCAGTGAGATGCCCTTGGGGAAAACCAAATTTTCATTTTCAAGTGGTTATCAATTGGAGAGAGCTTCTGGGTTAGGGATGATGGCATCCTTTTTTCTCTCAGCCCTAGGACCCCAACTGATGCAGACCCGTGCAGACCCTATGCATGCTGTCACAGTCTCTGTGAGGTCATATGTGCTTTGTTCCTGTTGTGTCTAGAAGGTCTTGAATCCTTGGTGTCCTCCATCCCCTCCAGTTCTTACACGCTTTTTGCCTCCTCTTCTGAAGTGTTCCCTGAGCCCTAAGGAGAAGAATTCAGTGGAGCCATTTCTTTTGGGACTGAATGTCCCAAGGGCTCTCACTCTCTGTATACTGTCTGGCCATGAATCTCTGTATTTTTTTTCCCATCTGCTGCAGGAGGAAGCTTCTCTGATGATTGCTGACCAAGGTATCAATCTATGAATATAGCAGGATGTCATTAGAAGTCGTTTTATTGCTACATTCCTGCAGCAGAACAGTAGTATTTGATTTTCACTAGGTCCCTGGCCTATTTGGTCTCAGGTTCTTGGCCACCCAAGCAGTGTCAGGATGGATTCCATCTCTTAGAGTGGGCCTTAGGTCCAATCAGAGAGTGAGTGGTTACCCCACAAGTCTTGTGCCGCTACTGCACCAGTGTGTCTTGCAGGCAGGACACCATTGTAGATGGAAAGCTTTGTACCTGGGTTGTGTTTACCTTTCTCCTTGGATAGCACACACAGTGCCTTCAAGTACCATGAACACAAGGCTGTAGGAGTGAAGGCTTTAGGTAAGCACCAGCTCAACTTCTTTCTGTGTGTTCCATGAATTGTGTAAGTGTTGTCTGCAGCAACAGGACCTTACCATCAGTTTGTGGATAACCACCAACATCCTTGGCAACAGCCTGGGTTGTTTGGGGATTCCTCTGGGATCCATTTAGCCAAGAATTTGATTAGATGTAACCCCTTCCCAGCACTGGGAGTTTCATTTGGTGACAAGACTTGTCCAACTGGGGTTCTGTCTCCCCCCTTATGTAGCAATTTCATTCAGATTGCTTTCATACATGTATATATTTTAGGAAGTTTCTAGTGTATTAGGTTTCCATAGACCCTCAAACGACTCTTAGTTTTATCTGTCCCTCCTTGTATTCCTTCCCTTACCTCCCACATCCCTCGCGATCCTTGTTTGAACCTCCTGGTCTAGTGAGCCCCCCATCCATCCATAACTATCTTGTTTCCCCTTCCTAGGAAGAGCTGTCTCTGCCCCCTGCCCTGGTCCCTCACTCTCTACCTAGCCTCTGTGGTATATGGTTTGAAACTTGCATATCAATGACTTAACAGCTAATATCCACATTATCAGTGAATATATACCATATTTGTCTTTCTGGATCTGAGTTACTTCACTCATGATGATATATTCTAGTTCCTTCATTTTACCTGGGAATTTAGTGTTTTCATTTTTTAAATAATAATAATGAATCTTTTTATTATATGTTAACATCAATAATAATGTTATAAAAGATAATTATACGTTCAAATAAAAAAAGTTTAGGAAGTTACGAAAGCATCCTCTGTTTTATACATTTACAAATCTACTTAACTTATGGCTTAATACAGGCTCTTTGTGGACTGTCATAAATGCTTCAATAGTCTGTTCTGATATGTGGTTTGAGTTGGTAGAGAAATTTTAAAAAAGCCCTCATGCAGATCTGTAGGTAAGAAAGGAAAGAATAATTTAATACCTTTCATGTGATGTTTGAGCATTATTCTTTATATTATACCCAAACTTGACAAGCCATAGTGTCTTAAAGGGAAGTTGTAATGTAGAATCTGAAATCATATCAATCAATTCCAGCCCATTAAAATATATTGACCTATTTTTCACTTTGAATGAATGGATTTTTAGCAAGCATAAATTCTAAAGTAATACACTGGACTCTTACAAAGTACTGGAGGGATTTCTGAAGATTTTCTAAATGTTGACACATTTCCTTACCCCAAATTAATATTCATTAATATCACCAGTTACTTCATCAGGAAAGCTGCCACACTAATGGTGGCATAACTGTGGATTTTCTAATACCTTTACTTGAAATCTTGAATGCTGTCATTATACACAAATATTATTCACATTCTTCATTTCTTTTTATATTAACATATTTATTGATTCTTTAGGAATTTCACATCATGCACCCCAACCCCACTCATTTCCCAGTCTTTCCATGACCACCCTCTACCCTTTTAGCCTCCTTCACTGTGATAGTTTGAATGTAATTGGACCTCATAATCTCATAGAGAGTGGCACTATTAGGAGGTGTGGCTTTGTTGGAGTGGATATGGCCTTGTTGGACGAAGTGTGTCACTGTGGCTTTGAAATCTCGTGTATGCTCAGGATACTGCTCAATGTCACAGTCAACTTCTTGCTGCCTACAAGATGTAGGACTCTCAGCCATTCCTCCAGCACCACATCTGCCTGCATGCTGCCATGCTTCCCACCATGATGATAATGAATTGAACCTCTGAAACTGTAAGCGAGCCACCCCAATTAAATGTTTTCTTTAAAAGAGTAGCCGTGGTCATGGTGTCTCTTCACAACAATATAAACCCTAACTAAGATACCCCTCTCCTAGAAGAAATTTTTTTTAAAAAGAGAAATAATAATAAAAAAAAAATCTCACTCCTTCAACTTTCCCACCTTCCCATCACATACTCGTCAGAGTGGCTTGGGAGTCTCATGTGGCACACAGTAGACCCTTTTGTCTACACAGCTTCACTTGCAAATGTTCATTGCAATGAGTTGTTGGCTGGGTCAAGGCCTCTGGCTTCTGGGACACCATCAATACTGGACCCTCATTGAAACTTCTCTTGGTTATCCTGCTGTTGCCCTAGTCATGGAGTGTGGTATGATATTTTGTTTGTGTTTTGACAAATAAAGCTTGCCTAGAGATCAGAGGGTGGAACTAGCCACTAGTTAACCATAGAGACAAGAAAGTAGTGGCACACACCTTTAATTCCACCACTTGGTGAGGGGGAGGAAGCAGGAAGATCAGAAGTTCAAGGCCACCCTGAGCTACACAAGATTGAACCAGTCTAAAAGAGAAACAATGCCAAGCAGTGGTGGCACACACCTTTAATCCTAGCACCCAGGAGACTCATGCCTTTAATACCAGCACTAGGGAGGTTAAGACAGGAATATAAGGCAGGTAGAGACAGGATCTCAGCCCATTCAGTCTGAGGATTTGTAGAGACAGTATTTCATTCATTTGGTCTGAGATTTTGTAGAGGTAAGAAGTCTCTGGTGGCTGGCTGCTCTGCTTCTCTGATCTTCCAGCTTTCACCCTAATCTCTGACCCCGGGTTTTTATTTAATAAGACATTTATTTCCCATCCTGAAATGCATATATGCTTTACCAAGTCCAGAGTGCTTACTACCTCCTGCTCACTTGGCCAAATGAGCATAATGTCATCAATGTAATGGACCAGCGTGATACTATGTGAAAGAAAGGTGATCAAGATCTCTCTGAACTATGTTATAGCACAGGGCTGGAGAATTTACATACCCTTTGGACAGAACTGTAGAGATGTCCTTCTGGCCTTGCAAGGTAAAAGAAAATTGCTTTTGGTGGTTCTTATTGGCAGACATGGAGGAGAAAAAGGATTCACAAAATCAGTAGCTACATGCCAGGTCCTGGGAGGTGCATTAGTCTATCTAGGAAACCATGTCCGGTAGGTATTGCAGCTGCGACTGAAGTCACTATTTAATTAAGCTTGCAATAAACGGTGTCATTCTTCATTTATCCATCTTCTGCACAGCCTAAATAGGGAGTTAGATAGAGATGTGGTGGGAACCACCACCCCTAATCTTTTAAGTCCTTGACCATGGCCCTAACATCTCTAATCCTTTAACTCCAGTGCCTTCTACTTGGCCTTTCCAACCATAATAGCCCTCACTCCATTGGTCAGGCAACCAATGTGGGAAATCTGCCTACTTCTAAATATTTCTGTCTCATTTATACATTTTGGAACTGGGGAAATAACAAGACAGACAGGTCCTGATATAGTATAGAGACTACATTACCCTAATATAAATAAGCAGATCATACAGATCAGACCTCTACAAAGAAATTTCAGAATTAAATGGCACAGATCCAATCAATTTGACAGGTATCTGTAGAGTATTCCCTTCAAATGCTGTGGAATACACGTTTTTCTCAGCACCCTATTGAACTTTCTCTAAAACAGATATCCACTTAAGGCCATAAAGCGAGTCTCAACAAATACAAAAAGAATCAAAATACTCTCTTGTATGTCATCAGATCACAGTGGAGTAAAAGTAATAATCAGTACAGGAAGAAACTACACAAACATACTGAGATCAAAACATTATTGAACGACCATGAAGAAACCGGAGAGAAAAGTTCCTACAATAAAACGGAAATGAAGGCACAGTATATCAGAATCTCTGAGACGGAGCAAAGGTAGTTCTGAGAGTCAAGTTTACAGCTATGAATGATTATATTAAAAGATGAAAAAGAGTACTGGGAATAGAGTTTAGTGGATAAAGTGTTTGCTTTGTAAGCATGAGGTCCCAAGTTCAGATGCCCCAGCATGCACATAAAACCTGGATACAGAAGCACTCCCCAGTAAAGCCCTGTGCTAAGGAGGTGAAGGCAGGCACAGCCTGCTCAGTTTGATGGCCATCCAGTCTAGCCAACACAATGAAATCATTGTGAGAACTAATCTCGGGAAAAATAAGATGGAGAGCAACAGAAAAAGACCCCCAATGTTGACATCTGGTCTCTGCACATATACCCTCACGTGTGTGTGCACACGCATGGATATATTACACATACGTTCAACAAAGAAGTCAAGGGAATAATTTCACCATCCAGTTCAAATCTTAGAAGAACAAGAAGCAGCCAACCCCAGCAGTAGATGGAAAGAAATCTTAAGGAGCAAAGCAGAAATTAATGACATGGAGACTAAGGACAATACAAAGAATCAATGAAGCCAAGGGTTGGCTCTTAGAAAAGACAAGATTGATAAGATTGTAGCCAAACTAACCACAAAAGGGAGATATCTAAATAAATAAAATTAGAGATGAAAGCGGCTATGAGAGCATATACTCGTGACATCCAGAAGGTCACTGAGGAGCAGTTTAAAAACATATATTCTACAAAGCTGAAAAGTCTAGAAAACAACCAGAGACAAATATGACCCTACAAAATTAAATCAAGAACATAAACAACTTAAGCAGATTTATAAAGAGCAACAGGGCTGAAGCAGTCTCCCAACAAGGAAAAGCCCAGAAGTGGGCAGAGTCACTGTTCGATTCTACTGGCCCTTTGAAGAAAAGCTAACAATGCTTCTCTCAACATAGTCCATAAAGTATAAAGAGAAGGAAGCATACAAGATTCATTACATGATACCAGTGTTCCCCCAACACCAAAACCAGATATGGTTACAACAACAACAAAAAACAATAAACACAGATACAATAGTTCTCAATAAAAATAATTGCAAATCAAATTTAACAACACATTAAAAAGAGTATCTATCATGATCAAGCTAATCTCATTCCAGTAATAGTTCCACATATGTATAATAAGTAAGTATAATATAAGTATATATAATCAATAAGTATAATGCAACAAATTAAGAGAATTGGGTACAGAAATCACATGATCATGTCAGTGCAAGGGCCTTTGTGATAAAATCTCTGAGGAAATTAGGAATAGAAGGCACATAATAAAGGCTATGTACAAAAGAAAAAGCCCAATAAAATAAAATAAAGGCTATGTACAACAAACCAATGTCTAGATTAAACTAAATGGGAAAAAAAACTCAAGCTGTTACCTCTAAAATCAGGAATGAGGTAATGGTGTCCATGATTACTCAATATACTACCTCATAGCCATGGCAATCAAGAAAGAAAAGGACATTGAGAAGAGCAATGTTAGACCACTACCTCCTAGCATGCATAACAATCAATTCAAACGGATCAAATATAGTCATGTCACCTGAGACTCTGATAGTGGTGGAGAAAGACAGGGAAAGCACCTCAAGATATAGGTGTAGGCAATGGCTTCCTGAAAAGGACTCCAAATGCTTAGGAAATAATTGCAAGAACTGACAAATAGGATTGTAGAAAATTAAAAAAAAAAAAGAACCTTTCTACATAGTAAATGAAACAAACAGCACGGTGAATACACAAGCTGCAGAACCTAACCACACATCTGACAAGAGGTTAGTATATCAAATCTACAAAGAACTCAGTGACTAGAAATCAAAAAGCTGGAGCTGGGGACATGCCTCAGTGGGTGAGGTGTCTGCTGTAGAAGCATGAGGCCCTAACTTCAGATCCCTACCCTAGCCTTGTTTTATGAAAAGAAGAAAAGAAAAGAAAAGAAGAGAAGAGAAGAGAAGAGAAGAGAAGAGAAGAGAAGAGAAGAGAAGAGAAAAGAAAAGAAAAGAAAAGAAAAGAAAAGAAAAGAAAAGAAAAGAAAAGAGGAAAGGAAAGGAAAGAAAAGAAAAGAAAAGAAAGACGGGTGTGAGGGTACATTCCTTGACCTCAGCTCTGACTGGTGGAGACAGAAGGGTGCTGTGGGCACAATGGACAGCCAGTTTAGCCAATTGATCAGTGAGAGACACTGGCTGATAAATGTTTAGTGTGGTTTCCACACATCCATACATAGACATGTACAATCACACACAGAGATACAACACACAGACACATGCACACAAGCAAATTAACCTATGAATAAGTAATCAAATAATCAACAGTACTCAAAAAGAGAAATGGAAGTAGCCAAGAAATAGTGTTTGAAAAAATGTTCCACCTTAGCCTCCAAAGAAATGCATACTCGAACTATACTGAGATTCCATCTCATCCACTTCAGAATGATGGTCCTCAAGAAAACAAATGACAACAGGTATTGGTGAGAATGTGAAGGAAAAGAAACTTTTTACACTGCTTGTGGGAGGGGGAACTTGAGTAGCCACTATGGAAATCAGCACAGAGATTTCTCAAAACACTAAAGCTAGAATCACCATAGCACCAGGCTAGTCTACCTCTGGAAGGAATCTAAATCAGCACCAAAAAGAGATACTTACACATTCATGTTTCAAAGCCATGCTCATACAAAACCCACACAAAAGTAGTCTCCTGCAAGAAACCTATAAACAGATTACATCTACTTAGGGTTTCTCCAGACATCCATTGCCAACCATTTTGTGCTGTCCAGGGTTATCACCTTGGCCCATGATGGATATCTGTATCAGTGCCATGTTGTTCAAACATAAACTGACTCATAAGGCCTCTGTAACCTTCAGAATAACACTGCCCACAATGAGCTAGGTATTCCTACATCAATTAAAAATCACGACAGTTCTCCAAAGACATGCATGCAAGTCAACCTATTCTGGATAATTCCTTTCCAGGTGATTCTAGGTTGTGTCAATCAGCAATTAAAGTTAATGAGCCCAGTTGCTTTATCAACTACATAGACTAGGGGTATGGCTTATGGTAGAATGCTTAGCATAAGAAAAAACCTGAATTTGATCCACAACACCTCAAAATCAAGTGAAGAGCACTGTTTCATGATGTTACTGTTGCCAATAGTCTTCTGGTCAACCTCGCTTTCTCCTCTATCAAATATGAGGTTGTGCTTAGCTGTTTACTATGATTGACTGAGATTTTTATTCTATTTGGTAGTTTCTTTCCCAATACTTATTCTTCATTTTAATGCTCATGCTATTCTCAGTTTGGCCAGTAGGAGCCCCTTCAAGTTGCCCTGTGTCCTTTTGACCTGTCCCCCTAGTTCTTTGAGCATTATGTTACTCTCTACCATGACATGTTCTAGGTTCATCTTCTATTTCCTTGCTCCTGTCTGGATTTGGTTATTTCTCCCAAGAATAGCATATATGTTTTGATGATTCACATTAACTGTCATCCTGGTAAAAACCTAGAATCACCTGTGAGACAGCCTCTGAGCATGACTCAGAGAAATTAGCTTGATTGCCTTAATTGAGAGAGAGAGAGAGAGAGAGAGAGAGAGAGAGAGAGAGAGAGAGAGAGAGAGAGAGAGAGAGAGAGCTCCTGCCATCATGGATTCCCTGCCATGATGACTATACCTTAAACTGTAGCCAAAATAAGCATTTTATCCCCCTTTTTTGGGGATTGGGTGGGAGGGTCAGAATATTTCATCACAGAAACTGTAAAAGAAACTCAGACACACATCCATCTGTACACATCAGCATTTACATACATAGAGGAGTTCCTCACCCCCAAGAATCCCTAACAGACATCTTTCCAACTCCAACCCAATCCCCAGAGTGTTCACCTTTCCCCACTCCCACTTACGAGTTCCTCCTCACTCTCATCCTGTTCATCTGCTTTGTTCATCTTATTTTTCCCTCTGTTTCAGCTTCTTCCTCTTCCCTAGTATATACATAGGAAATCTGGCCCCCAGCAGGTTCTCAATTTCATCTTATGGCTTGACCTAACCAGAAGGAAATAGATCATATTCAAAGCAAAGACCCTAGGTAAAGCATATCTTAGCATTTTTAAACTATCAAATACAGATTTTAAAATACTCTAAAAACCTAAGAATAGCATTTTCTTTAAAACAAAACAAAACAGGCTCTCTTCAAAGGAATAGACATCAGATGCTTATCTTTCTAGTTAGAGAATTCCCATGAGAAGGTGAGTAGTCTAAAGCGGTCTGGAAGTGAGGTCCTATGGCATGAACCACGCTCTACGGAAGCAGAAAGAAGAGTCAGTTCTTCGAAGCATGCTGGGAAATTCCTACAAGAAGCTTGTGGACAGAGTTGCTAAGGAGAGAACGCCTCACTGAGCCATCAGCAATAGACCAGTAAAGAGATCATGGAGAGCGGTCCACAGAACTTCCTGCAAAGCTCAGGGTCAACACAATTCCTCCTTACAGATGCCAGAGCCAATAATGAACCTGAGAGGAGACTGAACAAAAGCAGAGGGAAGGAGGTGATTCAGAGACCTGAGGACAGAATACACTTGCGAGCTTATGTAATGTTCAGAAAACGATTTCCTAAAACTCTTAGTACTCTCAAGTGAATGCGAGCACAAAGTCAAGGAGTAGAGGATAAAAGGAATCTCAAAGGTTACCTTACTGCTTTGCTGCATCTGCAGCATCTTTCTAGAAAGATCTTTTCTATGCCTGTATTCATGGCTTAAAGGATGTTGATTTGGGGGTCTGATCTGTAATAACCTGCCTTCTTTCCTAATTAGCATTTATTTTTAAAGCTGCCTCTGTAGGTAAAAGGTAATATTTGCAAATATTTTATTGTATCTTTCTGTTTCATGATTTGTATAACTCCTTTTAATTTTACTGCATGGTTTCGAATGACCAAAATATTAATAAAAGTTGTATCTTATGTTTGACTTTAAAAGAGACTGATCGAGAGAGACCCTGTCTTGAAAAACCAAAGAGAGAGACAGACAAACAGATGGAGAGAGACAGAGACAGAGAAAGACAGGGAGAGGAAGAGAGAAGAAGAGAGGGAGAGAGAGAGAGAGAGAGAGAGGGAGGCTCATCTAAAGTCTTATTGTCAATTTGGAATTTGATCCAAAATAAATATTCAAATTGGATCCACAATAAATATTCCTGATTTGGTTAGAGAGTATGTTTTTATTTCCAGTTTTAAACAAGTAAGAAATGACTATTAAATTTTTTAAAATCCATCTAGTTTCCCTCAAGATACTCATATGTTTTGGCTTATTTCTGTGTTAACATGTATTGATCTAAGAAAGCTGAACTCTGCTTCATTCCTGGAACAAGCCTTATTTGGTCATGGAATATTATTCTTTTAATATACTGCTGGATTCTATGGCTATTATTTTAGCCAGAATTATAGATTAAAATAACAAGTGGTATTAATTTTTAGTTTCCCTTTTTCTGTGTTTTGTACTTACCTTCCGCTTCCATTTGAGAGTTATGCAAGCTTTATAAAACGAACCGGGAAGCTGACTTCCCAGTGTCTGTCATCTTTGATGGACGGAGCTCTGGACCCACCAGCAGCAGACAGGTAGGGTGAGTTGCTTTGAGTTTCTTTTCAGTTTCTGGTCTTCGGTCACTCTTACTTTTGTACTAGCTCTAGTTTCTAGTGTTCTACTTTACATCTTATCTGTTGTTGAGAGACCTAACATGGTGCTTGAAATGTACCACTCCATGTCTTCCCAGCTTTTAGAGTTTCTGTTGAGAAATAATTATTCAGACCCATTTGATTTGGTGCCTCTGTCTCTCAGCTTTCAACATACTTCCTTTTCTCCATAGAGTTGGTGCTTTAGTTATGATGTGACACAGGATAGCTCTTTTCTGGTCTTGTGTGTTTTTGTGTTTTAAATGATTCCTTTGCCTAAAAAGCCATTTCTTTAGTTAGATTTGAGAAATTCTCTTCTATGATTTTTTTTTTTTTGGTTTTTCAAGACAGGGTTTCTTTCTTTGGACACGTATATAGACCTAGGCTGGCCTCCTTGAACTCACAGAGATCTGCCTGCCTCTTCCTCCCAAGTACTAGGATTAAAGGCATGCACCACCAACCACCCAGCATCTGCTGTGACTTTATTGAGTGTTTTCTCTCTGCTTTTAGTACAAATTTCTCCCTTTTCTATGCCCATGATTTATAGTTAGTCTTTTCATAGGATCCCAGAGAGCTCATATGTTTTAGTCATACTTTCTTATTGATTTATCTTTGTATTACCTGAAAGTTCTACTCATCTACTTTATCTTCAAGCCCTGAAACTCTGTCCTTTACTTTAGTCTATGAGTGATAATTTTCACTGATTGTTTGTTTGTTTGTTTGTTTGTTTGTTTTTCAAGACAGGGTTTCTCTGAGTAGTCCTAGATGTCCTGCAGCTCTCTCTGTAGCCCAGGCTGGCCTCAAACTCACATAAATCCACCCACCTCTGCCTCCTGAGTGCTGGGATAAAAGGCATGCACCACAACTGATGAGCTTCACTGATTTTTTTTTAAGTTTGACTTATTCAATATCTCATTCCCAGTGTTTAAGTTTGATTTTTCAGTAATTCTATTTATTAAATTCTATATTCATATCTGTATTGACTTCTTTTTCATTCATCTGTTTATGCTCTCTTTTAATTTATTCAAGAATTTATTTGTGTTCTTTATTTCTTTGAACATACTTACAAGTAATCTTTTGAATTCTTGTTTGGGGTTTCGTACAGCTCATTCTTATTGGAGGCCGTTACTGTGGGATTAGTAATTTTTGGAGAAGTCACGTTGCCTTGGTCTTTCATGTTTCTTGTGTTTTTTGCACTGGGACTCTAACAACCCGGATTAAATTGTTGTTGGATTTCCTTCCTTAATAACTCATGTTTATTTAGTGGAAATGTTTGCAATGTTCAAATAAGACTAAGTCATAATAGGCTTAAGATGTTGTTTCTCTGATAGATCAGGGGTAGTTCAGTAGTTAGACTTTCAAGCCACATGCTCAGAGCAACAAGTTCAATTTTCAGGACTGTTCAGAGAGTAGAATGCCAGTCACTTAAAACACTGTCACCCCTTCAACTTCAGTAGTTTTAGGAAGTAAAAGAACCCAAATAGTACTGTGTGCTCCAAGACAGTAGTTACTGAGGATATAAATAATAAGGAAATATGCAAAGTAAGTCTAGCAATAATTATTAGAATAACAGAGAAAGAAATAGAGGAGGAAAAACGCAGGGAGGAACAACAGAGGCATGGGAAGGAGATGATACTGAAGTCGGAGTGAAAAGAGAGAAAGGAAAGAAACACAACCAGACAGCCTCACACAGTCCCAGCTCTCAAGAGGCTGAGGCACAGACACCCCCAACTCCAGGCCAGCCTGCGTTCTTTGGGAAAGCCTATCCAAAAGGCAGGAAGGAAAGGGGAAAAGAAGGAATGAGGTCAGAGCGAACCAAGCTGGTCCACTCAAATGATGTCAGACATCAAACAAGGGAGGAATACAGTAAGGAAAGAGGAAGTGCGTGGCGATGCAGTCTGGATACAAACCCCTTGCCTAGGTGCTGGTTCCAGTATTGTTTCTGGATGTTCTGTTCACAGGCTTCCAAGATGCCAGTCGTACCCCTGGGTGGTCTTTTGTGTGTTCAGTAGCAGATGTTGGTCTTGTCTCTGAATGCGTGTATCACATTGTGAATGCTGGTTACATCTCCAGGTGGTCTTTCCTAAAGTCAGGGCACATGTTCAGAACCTGTGTCTGCATGGAGATATGAGGAAATAAGCCAGTCTATTAATACTTTAGCATTTCATTCAGGAATAATGTTTTAAATTGTTGGAACAATCTGTGCATTTGGTATTTAAATGGTTATAGGCTTTTTAAGTTTGGGAAATATAAGAAAATATGAAAGATTACTGCTGTGATCCCACATCACAATATGCAATTAAATATGTGACTTGTTAGATGCAAGCTGACAGATATTAGAGACTATCTGAATTTTTCAATGACACTGAAATTTCACCTAAGGTTTGCTATATTTATCAGAACCTTTTCAAGCATTTAGAAAGCTGTGTCACCTGAAATGCTGAAAAGAAAATCAACTGTATTAAGATAATTAAAAACCATTTTAATGATTGGAAGAATTTAATTAACTGAGCTGTAAGTGGAACTGACTGTTCAGAAGGATATTTCAGTTCATCTTATATTAATGTAACTTGAATCAGGGGAAAAGTTGCCATTTTTATTTGCACTTCACTAATTTTATGACTAGGTTTACAATGAACTTAGAAGATTAAGGAAAAGCCCAGCTTTCTAGCCATACTCTTAATAAATGAAAAATTAATGTTAACATCTTTAAAAACAATCTTTGTAGGCGCTGGAGTGGTGGTTCAGTTGGTCAAGGACTTGATGTGCAAACATGAGACTGAACTGAAGCCCCAGCCAGTCACCGTGCTGCACACCTGTCATCCCAGCACTAGGGAGGTAGAGACAAGACGGTACCTATGGCCTGCTTGTCAGCTGTTCTAGCCAAATCAGTGAACTCCAGAGTCAGCGAAAAACCTTGCCTCAAAAAATAATATGAAAAAAAGTAATAATATGAACAATAAATGTCAACCTCTGTCTTCTATATACATACATACGTGTGCATACACGTACCTGTATGCATACACACACACACACACACACACACACACACACACACACACACAAATGCATAACCACCTTTTGCACCCAAACTCTACCTTGGAATAGTAAACTTCATGAGTATCTTGAAACTGAGCTTAAAATTTAGAAGTTCAAGTTCCTTGTACCCAAAAATATAGGTCTCTGATGGGGGTTGAGAGGTGCTCTAATCTACGGGTATAAAGATAAGAATTTAGAGGGCAGAGTAATACTATGTCCATTTAGGAGGGTTTCTATTGCTATGATAAAACATCATGACCAGGCAGCAGAGGCAGGCAGATCTCTGTAAGTTCAAGGCCAGCCTAGTCTACAGAGTGAGTTCCGGAACAGTTAGGACTACACAGAGAAACCTAATCTCAAAAACAAACACCGGGCAGTAGAGGCTCATGCCTTTAATCCCAGCACTCGGGAGGCAGAGCCAGGTGGATCTCTGTGAGTTCGAGGCCAGCCTAGTCTCCAAAGCGAGTTCCAGGAAAGGCGCAAAGCTACACAGAGAAACCCTGTCTCGGAAAACCAAAAAAACAAACAAAAAAAAAAAAAACTAAAAATAAATGAATGAATAAATAAATAGATAAATAACATTATGACCCAAAGCAACTTGGGGAGGAAAGGGTTTATTTCATCTCATACTTGCACAACACATCATCAAAGAAAGTCAGGGCAGGAACTGAAGCAGAAGCCATGAAGGAATGCTGCTTACTGGCTCATTCAGCCTGCTTGCTTGTTTGCTTGCTTACTCTCTCTCTCTCTCTCTCTCTCTCTCTCTCTCTCTCTCTCTCTCTCTCTCTCTCTCTCTCTCTTTCTTTCTTTCTGAGACAAGGTTTCTCTGTGTAGTTTTGGTGCCTGTCCTGGATATATCTCTGTAGCCCAGGCTGGCCTCGAACTCACAGAGATCCGCCTGGCTCTGCCTCCTGAGTGCTGGGATTAAAGGTGTGCGCCACCACCGCCCGGCTCGGCCTGCTTTCTTAAGCCATCAGGACCACTTGCCCAGGGATGGCACCCTGCAAGGCTGGGGCTGCCAATATAAATGATTAATCAAGAAAAGGCACAACAGACTTGTTCACAAGCCGGTCTGGTTAGGGCATTTTCTCAATTGAGATTTCCCCTCCCAAATGACTCTAGCATGTGTCAAGTTGACAAAACAAAACAAAAACAAAAACAAAAAACAAACAAACAAAAACCCAAAACAACAACAATAAAAAAACAAAAACAAAAAACCTCTATGTGTTTGGGTATAGAGCCATCTACTGGAGCACTGATAGCCTTTCAGGGACCTCGTCCCTGAATGAAACTGATTCTCTGGACTCCAGAGGCCATGACTTACAATAGATCATCAGATAAGGGTAGAATTTCATGAGGCCCTCGTCTATCCATGGTAGCATTTTATCCGGCAGTTTTTGTGCGTGCAGTCAAACTGGTTTACGCTCACGTGTGCGGTGTTTCTGTCATGTCTTGTCATGTCCTTTTCCATGATGGTCCCTGAACCATGAGAGAAAGGGGTTTCATGTAGATTCCCCATTTATACATAAGCATTCTCAAACTTCTTATTCTCTTGCATAGTAGCCAGTTGTGAGTCTATTAGCTATCATCTACTGCAAAAAGAAGCTTCTCTGATGAGGGCTAAGAGGTGCACTAATCTATGGATATAAAGAAAAGAACTTAGGGCAGTGGGTCTCATCCTGTGGGTCATGTATGAGATATCCTGCATATCAGATATTCACATTATGATTCATAATAGTAGCAAAATTACAGTTATGAAGTAACAACAAAATCATTTTACGGTTGTGGTTCATCACAATATAAGCAACTATATTAAAGGGTCACATTTTTAGGAAGGCTGGGAACCACTGATTTAGGGGGTAGAGTAATACCATGTCCATTTAGTAGACTAATAGTACTGGGTTCTCCCCTAGGGCTTATAACCTAGCCAGACATGGATGTGGGGCTCAGTTAACAGTACTAGACATGAGGTCCATCGTGTGGGAAGGGCTTTAACTCAGAGGGTGGTTGGATACTACCATAACATCTGTGCCATCATGCACCAGTAGGCATACCTTGCCAGGCCAGTCCCTGTTGTCATTCATGGGGCTCATAGCAGGTAAGACTGTGCATGACTTTGCCCCCAAGTTGCATGCATAGACCCTTGCAGAACTATGAAAGCTAGCCAGTAGGGATGATGCCACCGGGGCTGTGTCATGTCCTGACCCAATTATGTGGTGTCTTTGACAACAAGGTTTGAACATCAACTTCTGAAGGATAACAAAGATTGATAGCAGTAACCAATAATATTTCAATCCCATTATTACACTGTATATATAATTTAAACATTAAAACCAATCTTTCTTCTAAGACTGTAAAGAAAAATGAAATAATGACATGTTTGGGAAAATGGATGGAACTGGAAATCATTATGTTAAGTAAAAAATGTCAGACTCAAAGCCAAACATTGCATGTTTTCCCTCAGATGCAGAATCTAAATTGAAATTGGATATGCATGTGCATATGTATAAGTGTACTTGTTTATATATGGTGATATTGCTTTTATTTGATTCTAGGAATTCTAAAATTTCCTGCTTCATTTCTTCAGTGGCCTTCCGTTTATTCAAAAGTGTGCTATTTGTTTTCAATTTTTGTAGTTCCATTGTTTCTATTGCTGTTGATTTCAAGTTTTTTTCTACTATGGTGTAATAAAAACAAGGGCTCATTTCAATTTTTAAAAATTTTTTTAAGACTTGCTTTGTGACCTATAATATGGTCAATTTTAGAGAAAGCTCCATGTGCAACTGTGAAGAATCTCTATTCCCTATCTGTTGGATGGGATATTCTGTAGAAATGGTAGAGCCCATTGATCTAGGGAGTAACTTCACTCCAAGATGTCTTTGCTAAGATTTAGTTTGGATGACTTACCTAAAAATGACAGTTGGGTATTAAATTGTGTCACGATTGTTGTATCAGAGCCTACCTGATCCTTCACGCTTGTTTTGTGTATTTGATGAAATTGAGAACTCTAACATTCATTGCATACATTTTCACAATTGTTTTACTTCTTGAAGGCTAGCTCCCTTTGTTAATATATTAACGTGACCTTCTTCACATCTTCTGTAGCTTGGGGTTCAAGTCTACTTTATCAGAAGTGAGAATGCCTACTTGCTTGTGGGTTTGATTCCCTTTCAGGAGGCTGCTGAAGGAAGAACTGTGTCAGTCTGGTTTCTTCTCCTTGCCCCACCCATCTTTCTTTCTGGAAGTTTCAAGAATCCTGACACTACTTGTGATCCTCAAGGATCTTTCTTCATCTCTTTGGATGAATCTTTTTTTTTTTATTCTGACTCATTTCTTATTCTTCACTTTTACCCAGCCATACTGAGACAGTTTCTAGTCTGCTATGAGACCCAGAAGTCAATATTCGATTATTATACTGAGGTGCTGTGCCACACAGACACGGATCGGTGAAATTTAAATGTATATTACTACATGAAGGACTACATACTGTATAATTAACTTGCCTGACATTCGGTGACAAGCAAAATTATAGAAATGGTTTTTAAAAGGTGGCTGCAAGGGGTTCTAGGGAGGAAGAGAAAAGAGAGTTGACAGATGAAATATGGATTCTTAGGGTAAAGAAACTATTCTGTAGAACTGTAGCGATAAATATATGACCTCACATACTTGTGAAAACTCAGTTTTGCTGTACAGATAGTATGTAGATTAAAATATAAACATTTGAAAATATCAAATCATTTAGTAGCAGAACTCTATCTCCTCAGTGAGATAGAATGAGTCAGCAAAGCTATCACAGAATTTGTTTTGTAACTCAGTACCAGGTTCCCCATGATCTCAACATCAGGCAGAAAACACAGGCCCATGTCCCATATCCCAGACCCGAGTTTGCAAAAGGAGGCTTCATACCCTCTACAGAATCAGGTAGAGATACATACCTTGGCAAAGCAAACTCAAGTTTGAGCCTGCAACATCATCAGCCTTGGAGTGAGCAAGAGCACACCTTCCACCCACTACCAACTATGACTATTCAAACTCATAAGAGTGGGAAGCAGGTATAACTTGGGTTATCATTAACCTCGGCATCCAGCAGAGTATCCTCACCACCCTATCCTAGCCATGGGTGATATAGCATTCCCAACAAGCTTCCCCATCACCGGTCAGAGTCCTACACAGTGGTCAAACTGACTTATGTTTCTGTCTGCATCACAGCCAGCCTGAGATTGGGCCTGCATGTACCCTGACACCATGCAAGTTCTTGCATCTGTGATACTAAGCCGTAACCCAGCTTCGCACTAGTCTAGCTGACTAAGGGACTACCTTCACCCACTCTACTCCAACCTCAGGCTACATAGCATAGAGAATTTACTCACAAAGGGTAAGGCAGGGTCATAACAGGCATAGTAATTTTTCTTGAAACTCAATGTCAGGTAGGTAAAACCCAACACTGGATCCTAAGAGCCACCTCCCCTAGGCCAGCGTCCATGAACAGACTCTCTGGGACAGTTCCAATGTCAAATAGAAAAGTGTCTGCTGGACTTTGATTCTAGACAGTATCACTGTGGATTGACTGCAGTGGGATGGGGCCAGAAGTCCACGTCAGCAGCAGGCATCCCACAGCAGTGTGGGCACTGGTCCTGTACCAACGCTGTGTTGACAGTTGAACTCATGATATGCCGTTGCGACGCTTGTCCCACAGTGACTCTGCCTTAACCAAACAGCTCACTGCAGAGCCTGACTATAGGCAGTGACTCTGATGACATACCTGGGTCTCCCTTCTCCGAGGGAGACACAGTGAAGTGGCTGCGCTCAGTTCATTCTAAACAATACAGCAACTGAGGGTTTAGGACAAATCTGGGTCGCCCTCTAGTGTTAAAATGGTGACAACACACAAGAGCAGACTCGGGGCAAATCCAGTTTTAGGGTGACAGCTAGTGCTGAAATTGTGGGAGTGTTATTGTCGGAGAAAATAATCAGCCCGCTTGGAATGTCTAGAAAAATAAGCACAAGACTGCAAAAAATACCCAATCCTTAGTGCACAGATGGCATTGCACACCAAGCGGCATCAAGAACTTCCACTAAAGAGAGATTACTAGGAATTAGGAAAGGAGATGGAGGGAGAGGGAAAGAAAGGAACAGAGGCAGAGGCAGTGGAAGGAAAAATAGATATAATCAATGCCTGACTTCATATATGGAAGGTCAGTGAATCCCACTTATGTGTACTAGAAGTATGTGTTAATTAATTTTTTTTTTCCAGGGCTGTGGGGGACGGTTGTGAAAAAGACTTTTCAATGAACTATGACCCCATCTAAGAATCAAAATGAGGTAGAGAAACCAGTCAAAACCAACATGGATAAAGTGTAAGGTGTAGGATTTGGATCAGCTGTGCAGTGGTTCGAATGAGAAATGTCTCCTGTAGGCTCCTGTATTTAAACACGTGGTCTCTGTTGGTGATGCTGGTTGGGTAGGTTTGGAGATATGGCTTGCTGGAAAGGAATCATCCACAGGAAGAGAAGGCTTTGCGGGTATAGAGCTCCGCCCTACTTTCCAATTTGCTTTCTCTGCTTGCTGTTTACAATTGAAGTTGTTCACTCAGTCTCCAGCTCTTGCTATCATGCCTGCTACCACATCTTCTGCCATGATAGACTCTTAACCCTTTGGAACCATGAGCCCAAATCAACCCTTGCTCCTACAAGTCCCCTTGCTCATAGTGTTTTATCAAAGCAACTGAAAAGGTAACTAATAACTATTAAGGGAAGCCAAAAAAAAAAAAAAGAGTTTCAAGAAAACACACACACACACACACACACACACACACACACACACACACACAAAACAACCAAACAAACAAAAAACACCCTCAATACGCTAACAGTGAGACCTAGTAAAGATATGGGAGTATTTTTTTTAATTAAACAAAAATCTTTGAACTGGAAATACACTAAGTAAAAAAATAAACACATTGAAAAAGATCGATAGTAAATATATCAAAGAAAAAGAATGAGGCTGAATACAGACGTATTAAAGAAAGAGTGAAGAGGACTGAAGAAATTGTGGACATATTGGAATCACATTAAAAGCAAAAAAATCTGAATTATTGGGGTTCGAAGTCTTCTGGATGCCGAAGAATGCTTATTCAAAGATATAATGACAGAAAAATCCCAAACAAAGGAAAATACAAAATTCAAATATAGTATGTTTAGTGAACTTAGTCTACCCCCAAGACATAATAAAGCTTTCAGAGGTCAAAGACACAGAGATGACCCTCAAGTCACCAAGAGAAAAAAAAGACTGAAGAATCCTCAGCATGACTTAGCATACCAGGGGAGAGTGATGTGAGATTTTCCTAGTCCGAGGAAAGCAAAGATCAACCCAGAATGCTGTAACCAGCCAAGCTGTCCTTCAGAAGGAAAGATAGAGACTATCTCTGTACCAGACCTGCCTTATAGAAAGGCTAAGAGAGTCCTGGAGACAGATAAAAATGTTAATGAACAAAATAGCAGAAGGCGTAAGAGTGATGAGAAAGGTCTGTTATTACAAAGTGATACGTAAGCCATTCATCCCTTAGTCATAAGAAAACTAAAAATAATTATAATATTACTAGTCATTTCTAATATATTCAGGGATGGATGAGACAGAGAGATGTAACATGGGGTACCAAAAATTCAAAATTTGTCCTAAAATTTGGAAACTACTACAGAAAAACACTTCAAGAGACAGGCATAAGAACGTCTTCCTAAATAGGGCCTCAAAAGCCCAGGAAACAAGAACTGACTAAGAGACTCGCATCCAATTCTTCACAGCAAAGGAGACAATTAGCAGAGCGAAGAGGCAGGCTACAGTATGAGAGTAAATCTTTGCCAAATACTTCTATGACAGGGAAATGATGTCCATAATATGTTTTCAAAACCCAAAAAAATTCAACAGCAAAAAAATAATCCAAAGTTGCGCAATAAATGGGCAACTTCAAAACATACTTTTCAAAGTAAAAGTAAAAATGGCCAATTAATAATGAATAAAAAATGTTAAACGTTTTTAGCTATCAGGAAAATACAAATCAAAACTACATTGAGATTCCATCTCATCCCACTTAGAAAGCCAAAATAAAAAAAATTTGGACAAGCACACAGGGAAAAAACAACTCTTACATAGTGTTAATAGAAATATAAATCAACACATCCACTATGGGAATCAGTAAGGAAGTCCTTTATAAACTTAATGGCTATAAGATCATGGACACATCAGAAGGAATCCAAGCATACAGTAAACATTTTACACATCTACACTTATCACACACTATTCTTAATAGCAAAGTCATGGACTAAGCTTTAGTGTCTAGCAACAGATG
The DNA here is from genome assembly GCF_949786415.1 of Peromyscus eremicus. NCBI lineage: Eukaryota > Metazoa > Chordata > Mammalia > Rodentia > Cricetidae > Peromyscus > Peromyscus eremicus. The sequence goes on along the minus strand of NC_081433.1, from coordinate 15,752,425 downwards.
GTCAGAGAGAGAAATGGAGTGCATATACACAATGCAATATTCTGCCATAAATAAGAATGAAACTATGTTATTCGCAGGAAAACAGATGGAACTAGAAATCATCCTGCTAAATGAACCAAGCAAGAGTCTGATATACAAGGGCCACGTTTTCTCTCATATGTGAAATATAGAGGGCAGGAGAGGTCATGAAAGTGGAAGGGAGACAAATAGTGATAAGAAATGAGAATAAGGGTGTAGGGAAAGGGATAAGTGATGGCAATGAGAAGTAAATATAATCAAAGTACCTGAGATGTCAAAATAAAATCCATTATTTTGAAGGATTAATATTTGTTAATAGAAAAGAAAAAGAATTCAAAATGTAGGAAGGAAGGAATGGAAGTATTAAATATTACTATATGTCTTAGTTAGGGTTTCTGCTGCTGTGAAGAGACACCATGACCATGGCAGCTCTTATAAAGGAAAACACTTAATTGGTACTGGCTTACAGTTCAGAGGTTTAGTCCATTATTGTCATGGAGGGAAGCAAGGCAGCATGCAGTCAGACATGGTGCTGGAGCTGAGAGTCCTTACATCTTGATCCAAAGGCAGCAGGAAGTGAACTGACTCACTGGGCATGGCTTGAGCATATACAAGACCTCAACGCCTACCTCCACAGTAACACACTTTTTCCAACAATACCACACCTAATCTAACAAAGCCACACCTCCCATTAGTACCACTCCCTTTGGGGGCCATTTTCTTTCAAACCACAACAGTATATATTGTTTTATACCTTTCCTTATATTATGATCATAATACATTGCTATCATCCCCAAATAGCTTGCTATAACTAAAAGATCTGTATTTTAAGCCTCATGGTAACTGGAAGTGACAAACAACGCAAAATATAAGCAAATAATCAAAACATACCACTATTTAATTTAATATCATATTCAGAAACTTTTCTGACCATAATATGACAAAACAAAATCAATAACAAGAAAATTTTTGAAACAGTACAAATATGTGGAAATTGAGCAAAACAATTTTAACTTTCCCTCTTCTGATGCTGAAGATGGAACCCAAGGACTTATGCAGACAAAGTGCATATCCACTAGTGAGCTACAACTCCAGTCCAAAACCTTATTTTGTATAACAAATGAGCCAAAAAAAAAGAAATCACAAAGGGTATGTTTAAATTTCTTGAAACAAATGGAAATGAGATACAACAAAAGAACAAGCAAGAGAAAAGTTGATAGTAGAAGAATCTTCATCAAGAAAAGCCATGGGTTAAGTTACTTTTCTCTTGCTGTGATATAACGCCATGACCAAAGTCACTTACGGAAAAAGCATGTAATTGAGTACTCCTATATTTGGTACATGGACATTTAGGGTGATTGTTTCCTCTTACTTCTATTCTGTCTTACAATGGCTAAGGGATAAGACTACATCATGGCAGGAAGGCAAGGTAGCAAGTGGCAGATATGGCACCAGGAGCAGGAAGCTAAGAGACAGGGAACTAGAAGTATGGTGAAGCTCTAAACTCTCAAAGCCAAACTCCAGTGATGAGCTTCCCTCGGCAAGGTAGCCCTACCCGCAAGCCTCCCCAAACCATGCCATCATTTGGGGACCAAGGGTTTAAATACACAAGCCTATGGGGGACATGTCTCATTCAAAACTCTGTCTGCAGAATTATCCCAACTAAATAATCCATTGCTTTATCTTGTGGGGGCAGAAAAATAAGAATGAACTAGGCCAGACTAATATACCCAGCAAAAATTTCAAACACTATACACGGAGAAAACAAGATTTCATGACAAAGTCTGATTTAAACAATTTCTGTTCACAATTCCAGCCCTACAGAAGATAGTAGAAGGAAAACACAGACCAAGGAAGTTAACTATATCCACAAAAACTCAGGCAATAGACTTTACATCAGCAAGACCCAAAGAAGGGACTGACACACACACACACACACACACACACACACACACACACACACACGTACTACCAATAACAACATAATAACTGGAATTAACAATCAGTGGTCCTTAATATTATACTCAATTCACCAATAAAAAGACACAGGTTAACAGAATAAATTTGAAAACAACATCCATCTTCTGGGGCACACAAGAAACACACCTAAACATCAAAGATAGATACTACCACAGAGTAAAGTGTTGGGAAAAGATTTTCCAATCAAATGGACCTAATTATCAAGCTAGTATAGCTATCCTTCTATCTAACAAAATAGATTTCAAACCAAAATTAATCAAAAGATATAGAAAAGGACATTTCATACTCATTAATGTTAATATCCATTACAATGATGTCTCAATTCTGAACATCTATGCCCCAAATGCAAGGGCACCCACATTTGTAAAAGAAACATTACTAAAGCTTAATGACACCTTGAACCCCACACATTAATAGTGGGAGACTTTAACACCCCACTCTCACCAATAGACAAGTCGTCCAAACAGAAACTAAACAGAGAAATAATGGAACTAACAGATGTTGTGACTCAAATGGACCCAATAGCCAACAGCAAATTAAACGAAGAAAAACTTAAAGCAATTCCACTAAAACCAGAGACAAGGCTGTTCACTCTCTCCATATCTATTCAATATAGTACTTGGAAGTTTTAGCTAGAACAATAAGACAACTTAAAGAGATACAAATTGGAAAGGAAAAAATTAGAGAATCACTATTTGCAGATGATATGATAGTACACATAAGTGACCAAAAACATTTTACCAGGAAATTCCTACAGCTCTTAAACACCTTCAGTGAAGTTACTGGTTACAAAATTAACTTAAAAAAAATCAGTAGACCTCCTACATACAAATGGGCTGAGAAAGAAATCAGGGAAACAATACTCTTCACAAGCTACAAATAATATAAAATATCTTGGGGTAACTCTAACCAAGCAAATGAAAGACCTGTATGACAAGAACTTCAAGTCTTTGAAGAAAGAAATTGAAGAAGATATCAGAAGATGGAAAGGTCTCCCATGATCATGAATTAGTAGGATTAACAAAGTAAAAATGACCATCTTTCCAAAAGCAATCTACAGATTCAATGCAATCCCCATCAAAGTTCCATCACAATCCTTTACAGACCTTGAAAGAACAATACTCAACACAACTTCAGATGGAAAAATAAAAGATCCAGGAGAGCTAAAACAATCCTGTACAATAAAAGAACCTCTGGAGGTATCACCATCTCTGATTTCAAGCTACTATAGGGCAATGGTAATAAAAACCACATGGTATGTATTAAAAAAGACAGGTTGATCAGTGGAATGGAGTTGAAGATCCAGAAGTAAAACCATACACCTATGGACACTCGATGTTTGACAAAGAAGCCAAAATTATACAATGGAAAAAAGAAAGCATCTTCAACAAATGGTGCTGGTCTAACTGGATGTCTGCATGTAGAAGAATGCAAATAGATCCATATCTACCATCCTTTACAAAACTCAAGTCCAAGTGGATCAAAGACCTCAATATAAAATCAGATACACTGAACCTGATAGAAGAGAAAGTGAGGAATAGCCTTGAGTGCATTGGCACAGGAGACAACTTTCTGAAGAGAACACCAATCACGCAGGCAGTAAGATCAACAATTAACAAATGGGACCTCATGAAACTGAAAATTTTCTGTAAGACAAAGGATACTGTCAATAGGACAAAGAGGCAGCCCACAGAATGGAAAAGGATTTTCACCAACTCCATATCTGACAGAGGGCTAATATTCAAAATATATAAAGAACCTAAGAAACTAAACATCAAAACACCAAATACTCCAACTAAAAAATGGGATACAGAACTAAAAAGAGAATTCTCAATAGAAGAATCTCAAATTGCCAAAAGACATTTAAGGAATTGCTCAACATCCTTAGTCATCAGGGAAATGCAAATCAAAAAGACACTGAGATTCCATCTTACACCTGTCAGAATGGCTAAGATCAAAAACACATGACAGCTAATGCTGGAAAGGATGTGGAGCCACCACTGCCTGGCAGTTGTGGGTTTTTTTGTAATGGTCTCCATCTGGTGCATTCCCAAGTTTCCTTGATAAGAGGTGAGTGCCAAACTTATCCATGTGTATAAGAACAAATCTTTAGAATGTAGTTAGGGATTATATGGTTTAATAAAGTGGTGGTTGGAAGATCTCCAAGATCCAGGACTTCACCAGCCCTGGGTAATTGGCTGGTTTCTAGTACCAGGCATGGTTTCCTTCTTCTTGAGTAGGTCTTCTCTCCTTTGGAGGCTAGCATGGTGCCTTCTATACAATGAGAGCTAGTCCTCATGGAGGAGGTATTCAGGTCAGTTCCAGCTCAGGAGCCTCTGGACTCTGTATCTGAAGTATAGGTGTCTTCAGCAATAAGGGCTTACCTTCCACATGTATGTGGACAATAGTTAAAAGAAAAAGAAAAGTACATGAATCTGCCTGTGTGTTGAAGTTAACTCTCTCCAATGAGAAATTCTCAACATTCACAGGTAAAGGAAAAAGGGATGATTTTTCATGAGGCTTTTTTTTTCACCTTATTTTTTTCTCTTCTCTTTCTTCCCCCCAAACTCCACACCATGTATCTGTGTGTGTGTGTGTGTGTGTGTGTGTGTGTGTGTGTGTGTCTGTGTGTCTGTGTGTCTGTGTATCTGTGTGTGTGTGGTTGTGTACACATGCCCCTAGTGTTCATAGATACTGGAAGAGGGCATTGGATTCCCTGGGGCTACAGTTGTGAGCAACCTGTAACTGGGAACCCAGCTCATGTCTTCTGGAAGAGCAGCAAGTGATCTTAACAGCTGAGCCATCTCTCCAGTTCAGCTCTTTATACAGCTTTTTTTATGTTGCTTTGAAGGCAGGAAGCTGAGATTTCTGGCAGTTTGGGTCACTAGGACCATATATGGTTGAGAAGAAAATGGAATGTGAGCAAGACCATCAAGGCTACACTAGCCATCACTACTGCCTTCAAAGCCTTTTCATTAAGTGAAACATCCACTAAATATCCTGTGTAAATCTCCATTCTTTTATTCCATTGATCAAGATAACCCTCTTACTCTCCTAGAGAAAATAATTTATAGAGAGACACAGCAAGTCATCAAGCCAAAGGTTCAATTAGACCTGCCTGGCAAGATATACCCATTGGTACAATAGTGGTATGGCTATTGTGGGGTTAACCAACTGCTTCCTGCTTGGATCTGAAGCCCTCTCCATGGGGGGAAATTCCTGCTTCCTAAAACCTGGTCAAGAACCCATAGCTGGTATGATTATAGACCCTAGAGGAGAACCTACTAGAACACCTTGTTAAATGAACAGTGTATCAAACTGCCCTCTAAATATTTCTGGTTAGACCTATAGATTAGTGTTGCTCTCAGTTTTCATCAGAGAAGCTCTCTCCCCCTTTTCAGTTAATTCAGATTCACAAGTTGTCCAAGTGTGGAGAATAGATGGCTGTGGAATGTTGGCCACCTAAGGGTACATCTCTATCACCTTCTCCAAGGCTCAGAGAACATAGCTGAAGAGAGGGAAGAGGACTGTGAAATCCAGGGCTTGAAAATGGACAGTGCGGGCTGGAGAGATGGCTCAGAGGTTAAGAGCACTGACTGCTCTTCCAGAGGTCCTGAGTTCAATTCCCAGCAACCACATGGTGGCTCACAACCATCTGTAATAAGATCTGGTGCCCTCTTCTGGTCTGCAGGCATACATGCTGTATACATAATAAATAAATAAATCTTTAAAAAAGAAAGAAAGAAAGAAAGAAAGAAAGAAAGAAAGAAAGAAAGAAAGAAAGAAAGAAAGGAAGGAAAAGAAAGAAAAGAAAAGAAAAAGAAAATGGACAGTGCAAAAACGGGGTCATCTGGACATGAGGTGGCCATTGTACTCATGAGCTCACTGCACAGGACATGCAAAAGCCTGAACCTGTTACTATCTCATCATGCATGGATGTGGCGGTTTGAATGAGATTGGTCCCCATAAACTCATATGTTTGCATGCGTGGTCCCCGTCTGGTAAGATGTCTGGGAGGATTGGGAGGTGACACTGGGAGTGGGCTTTGGGGTTTCAAGAGCCCGTGCCAGGCCAGTGTTGATCTCTCTACACTTGTTGCCTGTGGATCCGAAAGTCAAGTTCTCAGCTACTGCTCCAGCACCACACTTACCTGCATGCCACCACGGTGCCCACCATGATAACACTAACCCTCCGAAGCTGTAAACAAGCCCCTGATTAAATACTTTCTTTTGTAAGAGTTGCCTCGGTCGTGGTGTCTCTTCACAACAATATAAAACCCTAACTAAGACAATGGGTGAGGGGTTTCTGTTGCCCCATCCCTCACTGACAGACTATGGCAGTTAGTGAATTCTGGGGAAGGAGGGGCTTTTTGTTTTGTTTTGTTTTGAACAGTATATCCATTGATAAATTTCCCATGTCCCCCAAACTACCTGCCTCTCACACTCATGCATGTAACCATAAATAAACTTTGCGAGATTTTTAAAAAGCCATCAAATAGAAGGGGGTGTTTAGGGACATGGCGGGGGTTGGGGGGAGGGCGGAGATGAGAAGAAAATAATGAGTAGTGAAAGAAATCAATGTATGTGTGCACGAAATTGTCAAAGAATTCTTAAAATCACATTATTTCAAACCAATTATTTTTTTCAGTGACGGGGAGGCGACAGTTGGTGCAGGGTAGCAGTGTGGGTGGCGTCACAAGTGAGGGCTGTGCTGGGGGTGGTTGGGCGGTTCTCATTATGGCTTCGGGGATGCTCACTGAGGGTGTCTCCAGGCTGCTGCTGCTGGAGTTGTCCCTTTCTCTGGTGTCCATTAAACCCAGGTGGCATTAGCCGAGGTAGAATGCAGTTAGTGACAGAAGTCAGAAGTCACGAATAGCAGCACCGGTTTTGCCTAAATGTGTTCTTACCGGTGAAGCCCCCCCCCCCCCCCCCCGCCCAGTGGACATATTTAGTGGGGGCTTTCAGACAGTGTTCGTGTGCTGAAACTTTGGTGGTTACCTATAGTTTTGAATGTGGCAGGCATCCAAGAGATCAGAGTCCTACCCGTGTTGATTGGACAAGGACTGTCTGCCTGGCTCACTGTGTGTAAAACAAGAGAGACTGGTGTAGTTGGAGTGTGTGGCCAAGGCCTCTGATCCAAGGTCTTCTCAGTAGCCCTTCTCATTTCTCTACGGCTAGTGACTCAGATTGGCCCATGAGGGAGGGCCATTAAATAGTCAAAAACTTATAAAATGATAAAATTTTATAACTATGTAAGTGATATTTTTAAAAAGTAATAAATGCTCAAAAGTCATCCCTTGCCATTTGCCATATTTTGTTTGTATCTCTCGTAAATCTATATTGCAAAAATGCCACTTGATAGTGCACTGCTACAAATCCATTTTAGCCCTTTATGTATTGCTGTAGAAGAACACCTCAGATTGTATATTTTATACTGAGCAGAAATGTATTGGTTCATGGATCTGGAGGCTGAGAAATCCAGGTCAAGGGGTTGCATCTGGTGGAGGTCTTCTTACTATATCATAGCATGGCAGATGGATAGCAGCTGAGAGAGAGAGCCAAATTCATCCTTGCGTAAGGAACTCACTCCTCTCACAATAATAAGCCCATTCCTGAAACAGCAGCATTCATCATCTGTCACCAGGACCCACCTTCCAATACTACTGCATCAGGAATCAAGTTCCCACACTATGAACTTTGGTGAACAAATTTAAACCAGCAATTTGCTCCTGGTGCCCCAAATTTATGTTCTTCTCCCATGAAAAATACACTCATTCAACCTCAAGAACACACAAAACTTAAGTCAGTTCAGCACTGACTCAAAAAGTTCAAAGTCTAAAACCTTATCTAGATAGCTGCATGTAGGCAGAATTTATTCTGAGGTCTTCTCTAACTATGAGCCTTAGAAACTAAACTGTTACATGCCTCCAAAAGACAATAGCGAGGCAGGCATAGATAAAAGAGATATTCCTGTACCAAAGGGGAGAATCACGAAAGAAGATAACCTAGGCACTTACAGGACAAACAACACGAAAGTCTGAGTATTCCAGAATGCTGCTCTTTGACTCTGCCACTGCTAGACACAGTGGAGGAGTCGGGTCCTCAAGACCAGTCTGTGCCAAAAGCTTTGTTGGACTCAGGCCATGTAGAAAGTGTAATGACTGAGCCCTTAAACCTCCACCGAGCCATTCTGGAGGCTCTCAAGCTCTGAGGGCTAAGGAGCGGGCCCACTCGCACAGCTCCATTATGCAGTGTCCTAGTAGACATTCTGACCCTGCAACAACCACGGCTCTGAGATGTTTCTAAGTTTTACTTCCTGTTTCCCTCTTAATTATAAACTCCATTTTTAAAATGGTTTTTCCCTCTCATTTTACTGAGTACAGTAAAAAAGATACCATTTATCTCCTTCAATATTTTTCTTACAAATTTCTTCAGTCAGATACCCCAGCTCACCACTCTTAGGGAATGGACACAATCCATCCCAGACTTTTGCTACTTTCTAACAAGGATGGTTTTATTGGTTAGACTTCCATAGCTGTGACTAAATACTGGAGGATAACTGAAAGAAGACGGACCTCTTTGGGCTCAGGAGATGGTTGTTTGGCCTTACATACACTTGTGCAGAATTTCATGGCAGCAGGTTCATGTGACAGAGGCTGCCTGCCTCACGGCACACAAGAGCCAGATCAGCAAGAAAGGAACTGGGTACCAAGTAGAGCCTTTAAGATATGTCCCCCAGGAACTATTTTCTCCCGTTCTGCCATACCTCTTAAATTTCCGACCATCTCCCAAAATAGCACCTCCAGTGGAGGACCAAGCATTCAACACATGAACCTATGGGCAACAGTCCATAGCCAAAGCATAGCAGTGGCATTTCTCTAGTCTCTAACACCGTGTTCCTTGTCACAGTGGCCTCTGCTCTTCATATTTCACATGGCAATCACAACCACCTAAGAAATCTACGTTTCCGACTTTCTCTCCAGTTTTTTCCCTGTGCCCTCTTCAGAATCCCCCTAAATGCTCCAGTTATGGCTCTCTAGGCTTTTTCTTACCTGTGCCTCCAATGCTTCTAGCCCAGTGTTCTCAACCTTCCTAATGCTGTGACCCTTTAATACAGTTCCTCATGCCGTGGGGACCCCCAACCACACAATTATTTTGTTGCTACTCATCACTGTAATTTTGCTACTGTTATGGATCATAATGTAAAGATCTGATATGTAGGATAACTAATATGCAACCCTCAAAGGCGTTGCGACCCACCAGTTGAGAGAAACTGTATCTAGCCTCTACCCAGCTACAAGGTGGCTTCTACATTTTTAAGTATTTCTTACAGCAGCATTCCTATTTCTTGGCATTCACTTTCTCTCTTTGTTTTGTGATTCCACAAAAGGACTCCAATTGACTGTGTAACTCACAACGACTTACACTGGCTGCGTAACTTACAATAAAGAGAGCCCAAGTCTATTGGACAGGCATCTGGAGAAGGCTATCTTTCTTCCACGTACCATGGCTGAAGGACAAAGGAGGGCAAGAAAGAGACAAGGGAGGGCTAAATTCATCCTTTAATGAGGAACTTGAACTTGTAATAATGAACTCTTCCCTTCAATAATGACATTAGTCTATCCCTGACCCACATACCTCCCAGTAGAACAGTGATTCTCAACCTTCCTAATGCTGTGACCCTTTGATACAGCTCCTCATGTTGTGGTGACCCCCCAACCATAAAATTATTTTCATTGCCACTTCATGACTATAACTTTGCTACTGTTATGAATTGTAATATAAGTATTTTTTGGGAATAGAGGTTTGCCAAAAGGGTCGTGACCCACAGGTTGAGAACCACTGAAGTAAAACTACTCCTAACACTACAGCGTTGGAATGAAGTCTCTAATACATTCAAACCATAGCACTGGAAAGCAAAGTGAGCAACAGAGATCGACTACAAAACAAAGAACCCAAGTAGAAACAGAAAAGGACTGCAAACCAGTATATGTGCGCTATTGTGGCCCATACACATATCTAAGGGAGTCAGAGAGGGGCCTTTTCAAGTCAAAAAAGACATTTCCACATGAATCATTTTAAAAATAAGTCTTCCCCACTAGCATAGTAAGAATCGGTGAATACTCATTGATAACAACACTTGCTATTATTGGAGAGATGTCTATATAAAGGAAAGTTAACCCAAATATTTTTTAATTTGTGCAGTTTTCTTAGAGCCCCTATAATAGTTCATAGGCTTCTGTGCATGAAGGTCCCTCCCTAATGCCCCCTCCCTAAGTCCATGTTTCTTGCTAGAGGACTCCTTTCCAGTGATGGCAACCTTAGATCAACAGCTCTTTCCAACTTCCGGCTGGTCAATAATGTCACACCTTAAAACTGACTGTGAAATTAGCCATGTTGAGTGTATTCACACTATGTACACCATGGAAATTGGTCAACGTTATTATAAATATACATGAAAAACACAAAGGCTGCTGATTAGGTGTTTTGGTTTAGCTTAGTTTTGCAGAGTAAGGAGGCGTTTATTGCTGAACTTTAACTAACTAGTACCCTGGATTTCACATCTCTCTGTACTTTATTTTACTCTTTTACTTATTTCTTTAATTTTATTTGTTTTATGCATATGAGTGTTTTGCCTGCATGTATGTTTGTATACAACATGCATGCCTGGTATCCAAGTAGGTTAGAAAAGGGCACCAGATCCCCTGGAACTAGAGTTAGATAGTCGTGAGCTGCCATGGGGGTGCTGGGAACTGAACCCGGGCCCTCTGCAAAAGCTCCCAGTGCTCTTAACTACTGAAGCATCTCTCCAGCCCCAGCATTTCTTTGCTAAAGGTTTATGGGGGCCGGGGAATGAAATGTGGTGATGTGAATTTATTTGGCACCCATAAGCTCATAGGGAGTGGTACTATAGGAGGCATGGCTTTGTTGGAGTGGGTGTGGCCTTGTTGGAGGAAATGTGTCACTGTGGGGGTGGACTTTGAGGTTTCCTATGCTCAAGATACCTCCCAGTGAGTCAATCAACTTCCTGTTGCCTCTGAGTCAAGATGTAGGGCTCTCAGCTCCATCACCACATCTGCCTGTACGCCACCATGCTCCCCATCATGATAATAATGGACTGAACCTCTGAAACTCTAAGTGAGCACCTCAATTAAATGTTTTCATTTATAAAAGTTGCCATGGTATCTCTTCACAGCAATAAAAACCTAACTAAGACAGCTTCCAACCCAGGACCGCTTCCTCAACCTGCCATGCTTCTAGCAGGAAGTCTTCACTAAGCACACCTAGTCCACTATGGCTCTGTGCCCCAAATTCCCATTGTAGCAACCCATCTTCAGCCTCAACATCTTTGGCCAATGGCCAGAGGGAGTCTAACAAATTCTTTTACATGGCTATATACTTGTCCTCTACTTTCTTCCAAGTAGGCTGTGTGCTCTTTGAAGGAAGATGCTGATTGCCTAGCAGGAACTGAACCAATGATGAATTGAAACTTTATCAATAAGATGAGCCTGTCTTACATTCCAATGAATTTCTATCTAAAGAAAGTGGATCACTTAAACATGGAAGGGTTTCTTTTATATGCCTATTTAAATATTACCAATGTGAAATGATGCTGGTGCTGCTACCACTGAGTGGTGAAATGGACCACACTTTCTAAAGTGATCTTTGAGTTATAATCTCATGGAGATAAGCTTCTTGTTGTGGAATATTAGTTTAAGATGTGTTACATTTGTTTTTGCTGTGGAACATTTGTTTAATGATGCAAAGATGTGTTGCATTTTTTTATGTTGCATTTGTTTAACTCTGTGAAGCTGTGTTATTTTGCCTGTCTAAGACACCTGATGGTCTAATAAAGAGTTGAACAGCCAATAGTGAGTCAGGAGAGAGGATAGGCAGGGCTGGCAGGCAGAGAGAATAAATAGGAGGACAAACCTAGGCTAAAGAAAGAGAGTGATTAGCAAGAAAGGGGGAAGAAAAGGAGGACACCTAGGGCCAGTCACACAGCCACACAGCCAGCCACTGAGTAAGAAGCAAAGAAAGTTATATAAAGAAAGGTAAAAAGCCCAAAGGCAAAAAGTAGATGGGATGATTTAAGTTAAGATAGCTGGCTAGAAACAAGCCAAGCTAAGGCCGGACATTCACAAGTAACAATAAGTCTGCGTGTATTTATTTGGGAGCTGGGTGGTGGGCCCTAAAAGAGGGGGGGGGACAACAACTACAGTTTCTGGTTGACTTCTAAAAGGAGGGAAAAGGAAGACTCTGGAAAAGGCTACTCTACTCCAGCCTCAGACTGCCATCTGCAAAGCTGCATGGCAAGAGGTATTGGACCCCTGGGATGGAACATTGTCCTCAGGAGCCAGGCTGGGGCAATACACAGGCTGGCCCAGCAAGCTGACGCCTGACAGGGGAGCAGATGGTGGCGAGGGGGAAGGAGCCCAGGAGGAGAGCTGGCTTCAGGAGAGAAAAACAACTCTATGGGAAGAAAAGAGACTCCAACCACAAGTGACATTTGGCATATGCAAAGGAAGCAGCCATAGGCAGGAGAGCACAGCTGGTTTGACTTACCAAAAACAACCCCAATCCTGTTTCTTGCAGCTTGTCTTCTATCTGTAAACACAGACAAGCCATCCCCAGAGGAGGGTTCAGATTACCCGAGCTCTCTAGAGATGCACATGGGAGCTTGGGGGTCGGCTATGGAAAGTGACTGGACAGAGTGAAGAGGGGCGGGGAAGAAGACTGCTCTGCCCTCCTCTACCTGGCTTCTTGCACAGTGCAGGGGGTGTGCAAGAGGATATAGCAGGGCTGAGAAAGACCCAGGTGGCATGATGGTCAAGGGAGTTGGGGGCTAAAACCGATCAAGGAGTCAAGAGTAAGCTTCCTGTCCTGGAACATTCTGAGGAACAGTTCTGGTAAGTGGCTCTGTAACTGCTCCATAAAGAAGCTTGTTCCGGAAGCTTCTCAAGGCAGGCCATTGCCAAAGCATCCTATAAATCCAATCGCTGTATGTGTTTGCTTTTCTTTGTCTTTCCGTTCCTTGTCCAGGGCCAAAATGACAGGGAGGAATCAGGAAAAGATGGGCAGGTAACTCTGTTAGTAAAGTGCCCTACCTCACAAGCATGAGAACCTTGTTTTTGGTTCCTCAGAACCCTCATAAAAAGGCAGGCACACAAGCATGTGCCTCCAAACGCAGCCTGCACACACCACACACACACATACACACTCATACACATGTACACACTATATACACACTCATGCACATGTGCATATACCACACACACATGTGCACATAACACACACACACACACACACACACACACACACACACACACACACACGGAATCAGAAAAGCAGGTGCCACAAGTGCCCAGGACTAGTTTTGTAGGGCCTGAGCCAGGAAACAGGACCTGTTCCCCTTATGCCAGAGAGCAGATACACATTTCTCCTGAGTTCTGCTCAGAAGATGGCTGAACTGGAGGCTGCATTTGTCTAGTTCCAAACTCTCCCATTTTCTCTCTCCCTCCAGCCCAAGACTGATGGAGTAATTCCACTTACTTTTAGTAAGCTCTGCCACTTCAGTGGGGTTCCTAACGTGGACCCTGGGACTGTGTCAAGTGTCCTGGAGGGAATAAAGAAATGTCCCATCAGTTCTGGTGGTTCATATCTGTTCATCCTAGCACCCTCAAAGCAAGCTCAAGGCCAATCCAGTCTACATATTGAATTTCAAGCCAGCAAGGGCTTCATAGGTGAAATCTGTTTCAAACAAAATGAAACAAACCAACAAACAAAACAAATGTCCCCACAGAAGGCCATTTCTGTTGATTCCTGAGCTTCCACAGAAATAGGCTAGAGTAGATCTGCATGTATTGCTCACCCACTTCCTCCCTGCTTCCAGTGCCATGGTCTGGCCTTAGTCGTGGCTCTCAAGCCCTGTAACTTGGGAGGAGGCTGGATGGAGCCCAGAGACCCTCCCGCTGTGTCTGGAGCTCCATCTGGTTGGGAGGTTTATCACCTGCAATATCTCCATGCTCCTCGGTGCAGCTTAAATCTATTAACGCCTTATCTTGTCATCACAGACTAAATGAAAGCATCCTCCGCTACATTTCCTCCCTTTGCAGTGGAACTCTGCCTCTTGCTCACCCCCACGACTTCGCCTCTGTGGGTCCAAGAGCTTCTTTTCCAGCTTGTCAAGCACTTTGGTCTAATGAGCTCCTAAGGGAGTCTTCCTGTGAGATGGAAAGGCCTTTCAAAAGCATCAAGACTAGCCCTGGTGTGACGCCGTCCTGTGTGTCTAGTTCTGGAGCAGTACTCTGTCATCATTGTCGTCGTCTGCCTTCTCACTCACTGAAGTGGAAGAGGAGATGGACATGAGCCTGCTGAGGGCCAGGAACTACCTTTACAACTGCAGACTAGGAGCCAACAGGAACCATCACTGTACAGTAGGTGATTAGGAAAGTGAGTGGCAGCCGTCACTAAGAACAGCGAACTTAGTGGGTGGAGTGAAGGAAGAGCTGTGTCTTACGTGAACAGGGGCAATGGATTACGAAGTTAAAGCAGCACTGGCAACCTTGAAAATGCCTGTCACATCTCTTACTGAAGGGACACTAGCCCGTTCAAGCATGTGGCTCTGACAGGCCTTGCCCTTCTCCCCCGTTCTCCTCTGCCTTGCTAAACCATTAGATTACATTCCCAAAGCTGGCCCCCAAGGTCTATCCCTTATTTAGCCACTTCCTCCTCCTGAGGCTGACTACCACGGTCCAGCAATCAGAAGCTCCCTTTGGCTCCCCTAATTAACATGCCCAATCAAAATTAAACACCTCATCCTAACACGAGGTTTCCCCTTCCCTTTATAAACGGCCATTTGCCCATGTGCCACATCTGTCTCCTCTCTGTCCAGAGGCAGTCCTTTGTCCTCTGGGACAAATACCTCTGCCCTTATTCCCTGGTCCCCTTCCCCTTTTCCCTTATCCCCTACCTCCTTTACCACACATCCTAGCCCATTCTAACACAGACCTCTCCTCCTTCTCCTCCTCTTAAAAATGACACCTGCAAGGTCATTTGCTGCTCTTTTTCTGCCTGAGTCAGAAAGCAGCCACTTTAACTTTTCTTCCCAGTTTGGTAAAGGATCTCTCTGTGAAAATGGGTGCTTGGGTGTGGTTTGTGCCAGAGCAGCACTGAGAAATGCTGTTGGGTTAGACCACCCATGAGCCAGCGGGCAACAGACAGTGGGCTCCATTACACTCTTCCTCCCACTTAGAGCTCTGTGACTCCCCCTCGTCACATCACGAAACCTCATGTCACAGACATAAGGATCCTCCAATGTCCCAAGGCCCCATCATTTTGATCCTTCAGTCAATATTTTAGTCATATGTTAACAAACTATATTTGTATATACTTAGAGGCTATGGTACAATGTCATGATTTCTAACCCAATGTAGAATGGTTAAACCAAGCTAATTGACCTATTATTTCAATATTTAACCTTTTAAGTGGCTAAATAAGGGATAGACCTTGGGGACTAGCTTTGGGAATGTTAAAGAATGGCCTGGCTTAAAAAGTGGGCATATATAATGAATTAGTCAAACCTTTTTGGTGGTAAGAACATCTGAAATTTGCTCAATGATCCTGAAATGTATCATGCTTGGTTATTAGCTTGATTTGTTACTCTGCAATTAATCTTAAAGACATCAAGGTTATTTCTCCTACATATCATACAGTTTTGACACAACTGATTGGTCCCCTCTTAGGACACTGACTCTCCTGATCATTTCCTGTCTCATTGACTCCTACATCTTAGTAGCCTGTGCTTAGATCTTCTTCGTCTTTCTGGATCCTGAATAAAACAGGGACCACAGCACGAGCCTGAGTTCTCACTGCACTCCACAGGTGACCTCAGCTGGTAATACCACTGGTCACTGTAATTCTCCTACCTCCAAAGTGGACCTGTTCCTTTAGTTACAGACTGGTGACTGATGGGCTACTTGGACATCTCATATATACTCAACCCCCAGTGACCAAATTACCAGCTATCCATTAAATATAGATAGATAGATAGATAGATAGATAGATAGATAGATAGATATCCCTTAAATAATATATACACATATTACATATTAAATATAATATATATATATATATTCAGAATCTGTTCACATTCTCCACTTCCACCGATTCCAACTCTAAGCACCTTTCTCTTGAAGGACTCCAAAAGCCATAACACTCTCCCTGGTTTACCCTTACTTCCTACATCTAACTTTCTACATGGCATCCAGAGAAAGATCTCTTAAAACAAATCCAATTATGTACCACTGAAGGCTGCTCATTGCAGAGAAGAAGAGGCAAAATGACTGCAAATGGCCTATGAGCGAGGGAACGGGTGTAAGGACCAGATGTCATGCGTGAAAACAGCCAGTGCTTAGGCCATGAGGAAAGAGTGGGTTCAAGGTCCTCTGCTTCTGACTTCTCTTCCTGCTACTCACGTGGAGTGTGACAAATAGTATCCCCCAAATTCATGTCCACCCAGAGCCTCAAAGAATGACCTGGCTTAAAAAGTGGGCATATATAATGAATTAGTCAAAGATGGCGATGCAACCATGCAGAATCAACAACGTGTCTTGCAAATCTAATGCGTCCTCAAAAACAGAAACAAGGCTCCACAGAGAGACGGAGCACACAGGAGTAGACAGAGACCTCCTTCTGGAAGGCTGAAGGCCCTACTTACTGGAGAGGTAAGGGGAGCATTCTTCCCCAGAGCCCTAAGAGGGTGGGTAGGCCCTGTGACACCTTGATTCCAGACTTCTAACTGCCACAGCTGTGCCCGAACACCTGTCAGTCCTCTCAAATCACCAGGCTCATGGTCATTTTTCATGGCAGCCCTAAGAAACTCGCATGGACACATTTGGTGTCAGGCTCCTGGGTCTCCTTAAACAAGGTATGGAGTAGATCACAGGATTATATTACAGTATCAGGAGGCCTGAGCAAGTGCCTGCATGATTGTCTCCAAATGCCTTGACCTATTGAAGCCTCACATCTTCCCTGTAGTAACAAGGCAAACTGTACTTTTCCTGCAGTTCTGAGAACCAGAATTCCCCTAACTGACTGATGTAGCCTAGAATCAGTACCAGGAATGCAATTATCACCAGATAATCTCAGGTTTCCAGAGCTAGGAGGCCTGCCTACCAGGAGTACAATGGAACAGTGCTCTGCTCTTCAGGCACATGAATGCCACAGAGAAGCTGCTGGAAGTGGACAGCCCCTGGGTAGAAACCCATTCCACACTTACAAAACAATCCTGTACACACGCTCACAGTTCCCAGTCAACACGAGGAATTCCTCATCAACATCTCTAAATGGGAACAGGCTGTTAGTTCAATGGACTGCTCATACAGGGTATCAGAGAGTGTAGATTCGATCAACTCGGAGACAGGCTGGCTATGCCTCCATGCTCTTGCAGAAGCAAGTCCTCCATCTTTCCCTTTCATAGACATCTCCCTCCAGACATGCTGCTGATAGCGGTCTGCTGTATTCCAACAGCTTGTAATCAGTGCTCGACATTAGCATTCTAGACGTAGAGAAGATCTCAGACCTTAACCTTGTGTGTGTGTGTGTGTGTGTTATGTGAGCAGAAAGGGCTAGTACCCAGATTGCTGAAGTTATTTGCTCAGATACAGTGGAAGAGATTGGGAAGAGCTCCACTTCCATTCCCAGAACTCTCTCTGACGTTTCCCCTGGAGAGGGGGGATCTCTGATGTGCTGCCTGAAGACCTGTTCCTCTCAGGTCTCACTAAGTGGGAAGCTGCCTGAGCTACCTTGTGTCTTCCAAACCACAGAAATTAAGTTTACAAGATTCCTCTCTCTATTTTATTTCCCTCTCCTTTAAAAACACAGTGCAACAATCATTTCCAATCTGATCCGAGACCACAGGATTGTTTTTAATTCCCTCCATCGGTATCTCATTCACTCCCCAGAGACTGTGGAATGTTTCCATACTTACCTCATGGGCTCATCATTTTCAGTTCCACAGGGTCCTCTTTGACATGGTGGCAATTATGTGTCTCCCTGCGAGCTTCCAAGTTTACTGTAAAAGCCTCGGGGTCCCAAACACCCAGAAAACAGACTTTTTATGTTTTTATAAACTATAAAATTGTAATTGGATCAAACTTTGCATTCAAAAGCACATTCTTCAGAAATATTTTATATGCACATAAAACAGAGAAAATGTTAACATTATGATCTTAACTGTCTGCACATTGGAACCAGCTAAAAGTCAGGGAAATGCAATCCATCTGTTCTCTTCTTTGAAACTAAATTATTTTGAGAACACAACAGATGCCTCGGGGAAGTTTGACACTGCCCTCTCCAGCTCCCGTTATCGGGTGACATGAGGTGGGGTTGTGGGTAGGGAGAAATGGTCTCATGGGGGTGGGGGAGGTGGGAAGGATGGGGGTTGCTCCTTTTAAACCTTCCTTTCTTCAAATTATGGTGTGGATAACCCGGGAGCCTTAGTTGGAATGCCAAATCCTCCACAGGCTGGGTGAACCAGGAATGGGCATGTGGTCTCAATGGCCAGGCTCTGATTTCAGGTGCCTGAGGAGACGTGAGGATCCTTTTAGATCCCATCATTCCTCATCACAACAGTCATGAGGAGAAGGGAAATCTAGAATTTTCTATAGCCCTTAAGCAAGTTTGTTCGAGACTTTGCATTAGGTATTTTTTCAGCCTTAATTGTGGAGGGCTGGGGCTCAATTGGCTCAAATTGAGTTGAGTTTACTGACAGGAAAACAGAGCAAAAGGTGACATTTGCTTTCCCTTGGAACTGGCTAGGCTGCTCAGCTCCTGTGTCTTATTGGTTAGCAGACCTTTCATTATCACATTTGCAAAGTACCTGCTACACCCGAGGACGGAAAATCTGGGAAGGGACATTGGAGAAAGGCTGGCCTCCTCTAAAGCAGAGAAGAACAAAGACCTTTTCCATAGGATATGAAAGATCTAGGTCAGCAGGTCTAGGCCAAATGCCAACATTCTCTTGGAGAATGTGCTATTAGGTGGGAATGGATTAGACAACACTAAGGAATTGGTACGGAAATCTTAGCGTTTATCCTCCCAAAGATCCTACAGGAATACTTTTTAAAAAAATATTTATTCATTCTTATTTTATGTATAGAAATGTTTTGGCCTGCATATGTACATATATAGCACATGTGTATCTGATACCATGGAATCCAGAAGAGGGTATTGGATTCCCTAGCACTGGAGTTATATATGGTTGTGGTCTGCCATGTAAGTGCTGAAAACTGACCCCAGTATCAGTTGCCCCATAGGGCCTATGATTTCCCAAGCAATGGGCTTTTGTCTAGGTTTCCAATGTCAGGTATGAATTCCCTCCTGTGGCAGACCTCACGACTAATCAGAAAATGACTGGTTAATCCCATAACCAATACGCCACTATTGCACCAGTGACAATCCTATCTGGCAAGTAAATACTAGAGCATTCAGGATTCGTTACTAGGCAATGCCCTTGATGACTATCCCTCCCCAGCAGCCTGTGCAGAACTTCCCAGTACTATGAAAGCTAGCCAGCAGAAAAGAAGTTTCCATGGCAGTTCCAATTTGATTTCTCCGTGTCTTACAATCCAAGTAGCTTTCATCCTCAGAAAGGTAGTTTTATTACTGTGTTTCTATTGTTGAAATAGGACAATATAACCAGAGGCAAGAGTTGGGGCACAGACCTTTCATCCCAGCACTCAGAAGGCAGAGGTAAGCAAGTGACTTTGAGGCCAGCCTGGTCTACATACTGAGTTCCAAAGGGAAAACATGGCTGTAAGCAAGCTTGGTGCCAGGATTGGGAAGCTGGGAGGTCACGTCTTCATCTGCAAATAGAAAGGAGCTGGAGCAAACTGAAGGTAGAGTGAGGGTATATATTCTCAAAGCCTCTAAAAGTGCACCCCAGTGACACATTTCCTCCAGCAAGGCCGAACCTCCTAAATCTCCCCAAATGGAGTTGCCAACTAGGGACAAAATGTTCACATGACATTTCTCATTCAAACTGCCACATTCCACTCTGGCCCCCATAGCTTCATGGTGATCATAATGCTAAATGCATTTAGTCCAAGTTCAAAAGTTCCCATAGTCTTTCACAGTATTAAAACTGTTTAAAAGTCTAAAATTGGGGCTGGAGAGGTGGCTCAGTGGTTAAGAGCACTGGCTATTCTTCCAAAGGACCCGGGTACAATTCCCAGTACCCACATGGTGGCTCACTGTCTGTAATTCCAACTCCAGGGGATCCTACACCCTCACACAGACAGACATGCAGGCAAAACACCAGTGTACGTTAAAAATAAATACATTTTTTAAAAAGTCCGAAGTCTCTTCTAAGATTCAAGGCAACCTCTTAATTGAAACTTCTACAGTTGATAAAACACTTTCAGCAAGTGGCATGCTATCAAACAAACACACAAAAATCCGTAGCCCTCCTACATACAAATTACAAACATCCTGAGAGAGAATGAAGGAAATAGGGGCTAAAGAGATGGCTCTTCCAGAGGACCCGGGTTCAACTCCCAGCACCCACGTGGCAGCTAACGACTGTCTCTAATTCCAAGATCTGATACCCTCGCACAGACACATATGCAGGCAAAATGCAAATAATAAATAAATAAATAAATATTTTAAAATGAAAGAAATAGTATCTTTTTGCAATAGCCTCAAAAATAATATCTTGGAGTAATTCTAACCAAGCAAGTGAAAGACTTATATAGTGAAAAAACATTAAAACATCGAAGAAAGAAGTCAAAAAGACATCAGAGGATGTAACTATCACCTGTGTTTGCGAATCGGTAGGATTAATATTGAGAAAATGAACATCTTATGAAAACAATCTACAAATTCAATGCAATCTTCATTTAAATTCCAATCCAATTCCCTGTAGAAATTGGAAAAAACACAATCTTCAACTTCATATAGGAACATAAAAAACCCAGGATAGCTAAAATAATCCTGAATAATAAAAGAATTGCTCAAGGTATCACTAACTGTGATCTCAAACTGTACTAAAGAGCTATAAGTAATAAAAAAAAAATAACACCATGGTGTTGGCATAAAAACAGACACGTTGATCAATGGAATTGAATTAAAGAGCCAGATGTAATTTCCTACATCTATGGATACCTGATTTTAAAAAAAAAAAAAAAAGTCAAAATACACACTGGAGAAAAAAACTACATCTTTAACAAATGATGCTGATCACACTGGATGGCTGAATGTAGAAGAATGCAAATAGATCTGTATCTAACAGCCTGCACAAAACTCAGCTCCAAATTGATCAAGGACCTCAGTGTTAAGACCAGACACCCCAAATCCGATATAAGAGAAGTATGGAACAGGCTTGAGCCATCGACACAGAAGACGACTTTCTGGACAGAACCCTGATAGTGCGAGCATCCAGACCAACAAATAATAAATGAGACTACACAAAATCTTCTGTGCAACAAAGGACACCATCATTTGAGAAGAGTAGCAGCCTAAAGAATGAGAAAATCACCAGCAGTGGTGATGCAGACCTTTAATCTCAGCACTCAGGAAGCAGAGGCAAGTGGATCTCTATGAGTTCAAGGCCAGCTTGGTCTACAGATTGAGTTCCAGGACAGGTAGGTTCCAAAGCTACACAGAGAAACCCTGTCTCAAACAACAACAAAAAACAAGGGGGGAAAATCTTTACCAATTATACAATTAACCAGGGGTTAGTATCTCAAATATTCGAAGAACAAAAAAAAAAACAAAAACTAAACATCAAGAAAACAAATACATCAATTTAAAAATGGGGTATAGAATGAAACAATTCTCAAAAGATGAAATATAAAGGTTCAGAAATACTTTTAAAACATTCAATATCCTTGCCATCAGGGAAATGCAAATTAAAACTACTCTGAGATTTCATCTTACAGTGGTCAAAATGGCCAAGATCAACCAAACAAATGGCAGCCCATGCTGGCGAGGATGTGGAGAAAGGTGAACATTTCTTCACTGCTGGTGAGAGGGAAAACTGGTACAACCACTATAGAAATCAGTGTGAAAGGCCCTCAAAAAGCTGAAAATTGAGACCTCTCCCACTAAAAGAAGCAAAAAATAAAAATTATAATTATAAAAAACAAGTCCATTTTGTGTTATCTATTTACTCAACAGCCCAGACAGGAAGGCACTGTAGAGAACTCTTAAAATGTGTGATAGAGATACTCAATAGTAGCTCTCATCTACTTATAGAACCCAAGACCGTCAGCCCAGGTACGGCACCGCCCACAACGGGCTGGGCCCTCTCCCATCAATCACCAATTTAAAAAAATGCTATAACAGGCCTGCTACAACCCAAGCTCAGTGAGACATTTTCTTAATGGAGGCTCCCTCTCCTCAAAGGACTTTTGTTTGTGTCAAGTTGACATAAAACTATCCATCATAGGTTACATCTTGTTGAGTCATTGTCCAAAGAGGTCCCAAAGATCTTCCCCAGACATTACAGGCTATTCCCAGTGTTACCACAACCAAATGGTAAGGCCCTATTGCTGAATACACCACTTACATATGTCATCGAGCATGGAGACATGGAGCAGGGGCCCAACTAGAAGCATCACCACGATTGACTAGCTAGCATTCACTGTGGAGGAACTTTCCTCTCTTGGGAATTTTGTCACAGCAACCTAAAGCTAACACCCTTCCCCCACGTTTTTAACACACAGCCCATCAGAGCATTTCACTCATGGCTTTCTTTTTTTTTTTCCTAGACACTAAAATACAGAGGCCCTACTAATTTCCAAGGTAACGAAACTGGGTTAATTGGGTGACAGTTGGCGAGGTCTTTCGTGGGACACAAGGTAAATTATCTGCTCCATGAAGGTTACAGGGACACTGAGGTTGCAGCACTGTTCCTTGCTAGAGAGAGATGCCCCAAGACCTCACTGAGGAACATCCCATAGAGCACTGAATCTTGACCATCCATGTGCTCGCCGAGACAAAGCTGTGTGGTGAGGTGGAACACTATGGCTCAGTGATGGAAGACATCACTGAGGACATCATCCCGGGAGGACAGAAAAGCGAGGGATTAACTCCCTTCTCCAATTAGCAGCTTTGTACTGCAGCTGGAGAACCAGAGGTGCCCTTTGAAGACAGCAGAATCAACATGGAAACATCACAAGACAACAGGCTTGTCCCCTACAGAAAGGAAATTGACTTTACTGTAAGATCTAAGAGGCAACGTGTTTAATAAACTGGGGAAAAAAATGTGGTTTTGGCTGGATGCTAGAATGATGCACTTGGGATAAAAGACTTTTTCTTTCTTTAAAAGAAAAGGAAAGCTGGGCTTCACCTCCCACCATCCCACCAAGATGATCTCGAAGCAGTTGGGAACGACAACCCCAGCCCACCATGGATATACAAGGCAAGATTAAAGGCTGTTCCCTGCTCTCTTTTCACCCAAATGGAAAAGTTTATCGTGAAAGCACTTTGTGTGAGCCAAGCAATATATGAGCTCCTGATGATGGGACGTCGCTTAGACACTGACAAATCCCATTCCCCAAGTTGTGGGGCCTCGAGCTGACTGTGCAGGGAGTCTGACCCCGAGGTCAACAAGAGAAATATTTTATGGTGTCCATCCCTACCCCCACGCAAAACATACTTCATTCACATTCTCCTTGGCCTGGTTGGAATCTGAAGTCTAGACAGCTTTCAGATAACAACCCTCAGCATCAGTGAAGGGAAATACATGTTCCTCCCTGAGATAAGCGGATACACAACTTCTCACACACAGTTTCTCTGGAAAGTTCTCAGAAAACCCTGCTAAGAAACCAAGGGAATGAGATGCATTGAGAGTATGATCTAAGCACTGGGGTGTGTTTTACTCACCCCAGAGTTCCTGGAAACAGGGCAGAAAGAAAACCTTTCCTTCCCAAATTTTATTCAGAATAAATGCAAGGCAATTTATTAGAAAGTAGAGAAAATTCCTGCCGGAAAGTCTGACACACCTTCCTTTCAAGCTGTAGCACGGCTCTTAGCGTGTCCGACTTTGAATACCCACAGCCTCTCTCTGCGGCTTCTCGATCCCCTCTTCACTTTCCCACATCCACCATGCTCTGGAGTGGACATGGCAGCCCCACCTTGGGTGTAGATTGCAAAGACTTTCCATTCTGTTCCATGTGGAGGTCCAAATGAGACTGTCCCTCACAGACTCCTGAACGTGAACTCCTGGTCCCCAGTTGATGCCACTTTGAGGGAGGTTTAGGAGGTGTGACCTTGATGGAGGAAGCATGGCACTGGAGGTAGGCTTCGAAAATTTAGACGGTGCCATTTAGAGTCTGCTCTGTCCGCTCTGTGCTTACAGTTCGAGATGTGAGCTCTAAGCTCGCTGCTCCAGCCCCGGTGCCTGACCCTGCTACCTCCGCTCCACCCTCTGCAATTGCAAACAAACCCCAAACACGTTTTTCTTTTCTAAGTTCCCTTGACCATGGGATTTTATCACAGCAATAGAAAATAAATTTATACATCACTGAAATGCAGGACCCCTGACATTGACCTTGAGCCTTCTCAATCCATCCTTAGTAGGAAGTACATTTCTAACACAGAACATACATAGAGAAATGCATAAGTGCTTATGTACTGATCAACACAGCAAAGACCTGAACAAACAACAAGGAGTATCGGAAGGTTGTTATGAATGCACACTGCATCTTTCCGCCCATCAGAGAAGCATATGGATGCTGCTCTCACTAGTTCTCTTCAGACTTTAGACTGAGTTGTTTAAGTGGACACTGTAAGGTGAATCTTAAAAGGTCTTATAAATAAAAAAAAACCAGAGCCAGATATTAGGGTGGAAACTGAGAGATCAGAGAAGCAGAAAGAAGCCAGCCACATTCTTACCACTAGAAATCTTCAGCCAAAGAGAGAGCTACTTCCTGTACGCTCATGCCTATATCCTTTCTGTGCCCTGCCATCTCATTTCCTCTCTCTGCCCAGCTACATCACTTTCCTCCTTACCCCCAGCTCTATCACTTCCTGTCTGTCTGTACAGACCTCCAGACCTCTATGGTTAACTAGTGCTGGGAATTAAAGGTGTGTGCTGCCATTCCTGGCTCTGTTTACAGTGTGGCCTTGAACTCAGAGATCTGGATGAATCTCTGCCTCCCAAATGCTAGGATTAAAGGCATGTGCTACCATTGCCTGACTTCTGTTTTTAATATAGTGGCTGGCTTTTTCCTCTGATCTCCCGATAAGCTTTACTGGGATGCACAAATAAAATATCACCACAGGACATGCTTGTCATCTTTGTGTAGTGACAACCCTGAGACTCTGCAGGCTCTGGATCTAAAGCTAGAGGCCCATTCTAAACCTTCCCTGGGTCTTCAGCAGGGCATGGAGGACAAGGAGGGCTTAGAAGGACCACCCCTTCCTTCTAGAAGCTGAACAGAATGGCATCCTCCCTCCCAAGGCTTCCAATACCTCAGAGGGGGTCTCAGCCTGGATCCCAGGGGACTGAGTACAGCAGAGGCTTCAGCAAGACTTCACATCCTCTCTTGGCAAGACGAGGCCTTCCAACCCTGGGACGCCAAAGAAAATGCCGATTGCTATCAAGTCAGCAGACAGCTCACTCCACTCCCCGAGAATATCTGCTTTAGTTTGGGTCTCAAGTGGCCCCCAAAGACCCATATCAAAAGCTTTGTACTGCTTGGGAGGTGGTGGAACCTGTAAGAAGTGAGGCCTAGTAGTAATTATTCTGGTGACTGGAGGTGTGACCTTGAAGAGCACAGTGGGTCCCCATTCCCTTCATCTTCTGTCTTTTTCTCCCAGATGTGAGCTAAGTGGTTCTGCAGGTCATCTTCATATCATGCCGCCTCAAACCAGGCCCCAAAGCGAGGAGGCCTCAAACCAGGCCCCAAAGCGAGGAGGCCTCAAACCAGGCCCCAAAGCGAGGAGGCCTGAAACTTCCAAAAGTTTCAGCCAAAATAAACCTTTCTTCTTTGCAAACTTCTTGTCACAGGTATTTGTTAGAGTAACAAAAACTGACCGATGGAGTGTGCCACCCTGAAGCACACCAATGGTGGCCTGAGGTTCTTCACTAGGCAGAGACAGAGAAAGGTGCATCACTTTCAAGACTGAGGGCCAGGCTGTCAGTGAGTGAGCAGGCACAAGAGACTGACTTCAGAGCGGAAGCCGAAGCTTTCTCCCATCCCTCAGAAGAGGAAACTGGTCTCGGGGAGTCATCCAAGACTCTGGTAACAACAGGCACTTGCCACCCAAGTTTAGAATCTTATCTCCAAGGTCCCACCAAGAACTTACAAATCAAACTTAGTCCCCCAGGGCAGCCCACTGGACAGAGACACAAACGGTAGCAACAGTAACACGAGGAAGGCTAGAGGCCCCTCATCCCAAGGGTCAAAGGGAAACTAGCAATGAATCGTTTAGGGTTAACGGACTCAGACTATGATTTCTTAAACTGTGACTTAGTTATTCATAGTCGGTCATATATATATTTATGCTAAACCAAGCAATGTTATGGTTTATTAATATAATGTGGAATAATATAAAAGAAGTTGATTAATATATCCATCACTTCAAATTCTGCTGTGGTTTGGATCTGGTGGAATATGTCCGACAAAGTTTCCTGGTTGAAACTTAACGCCCGTTGTGAGAGACTGGGGAGGTAGAAAATTAACCTTAATTATGGTGTTTGGGAAATGAACAGGATTTGATAAGCATGAGGATGTACATCCCGCGATCAAATCCTGGTGACATTGTAAGAAGAGCAGAAAACATACATACACAGATGCGCAGCTGCTCCCTTTCCACACAACAGCCCGAACACTCTTGAACAACAGCCTCCTCACCCCAAACCTCCAGCATTACGACTCAGAACGAAGCTTCCTTTCTAAAGCTCATAGCCCTGGTGCTGTGCGGCTCACAAGCATCCGGAAATCCAGCTGCCGGGGACCCAATGCATCTGGCCTCTGCAGGCATTACACTTACAGATGCACACCCCACACAAACACATAATTAAAAATAACTCTCTTTTCCAATGGTGACATACCTAACTGAAAGTGTAAAGCGATGAGCTTCCAGTACAGCTGGATATGATGGCTACGGTGATGCTGGTGTGCCCAAGGCAGTCTCTGTTTCCTACCCTGATTCCCTCTATACTGAATTAATTCAGCTCCCTATTTTCTCACTCTGCTGTGTGCCACATGTGACTTCTAATTCATAGTCCAACATAGCTGCCTAAGCTCTAGCTATCTTGTATGTATTCTAACCAATACCACTGAGCCCTTACGGGTTCACTGCACCCCTTTTTATATCAGACTGTGGAGGTAATACCGGACCTCCATGGTGGATGTTCGTTTCCCTGTTTTAATAATTCATTTTTTGTTCTAGTTCTGGCACGTGATTTTTCATGATATATTTACCGGTTTCTAAAGAGGACTTGAGAGTTTTCCCAGCCTTGTATCTCCAACACTAGCCCAGGTATCAAAGGGAGCTGACACTTTGAAATGGCTAGACTCAGAAAGCTCAGAAGTCCAGGGAAAACGGGGCAGGCGCATCCCAACCAGGACCAATCCAAAGGATGGACTGCCAAGTGTTAGATGGACTGTGGCAAGAGGCAGCTCCATCAGCTGAGGACAAGAAGGGATCAGCCTGCTGTGCAGGAGGCTGGACATGTGGGCTAGGCTAAGACTTCATGCCTTCTACTTCTCCAAGGACTCTCCTGTGTTTCTCCAGCTGAGACACAACCTTTCTTCCTTCCTTTCCCTACACTCCTGTACTCCATGCTTGCTGTCTGCTTTTGTTTCTGCCCCACCCAGTTCCAGCCCTGGGTATTCTTGCTTTTGTTTTTACTTTCCAATTACAATAACGTGGGCTAAGGAAAAGAACAGGCCAATGTTTTCCCTTTCCAGATTGTTTGAGGTTTGAGTGATTTCTGTGTTCTGTGTTCTTTAGATTACAGGCGCTTATTCTGAGACTACATGTGGTAAATTGTTAAAACCTGGTATACATAAAGAGATGACTCAAAAAAAAAAAAAAACAGGCAAACAAAACAAAGCCGTAAATTTCAGCTGAAAATCAGAAGTTCAGCCACACACAGCACAACTGAAGAACTGTCTTTGCTAAGGCTTCCAAGATATCTAGACCACAGCTAGTCACCAAGAAGAACCACTCGTCACCTGACCTCTGGTGTGCAGGGACTGACCGGAACAGACTTCGCAGGTCCAATGACTTCTATGTCCCCCTATGGCAGTTCAGAGTGTTGCAACTGTTATTTCTCGAAGATTTTAAAATTTAATGTGTGTGAGTGTTTGCCTGCATGAATGTATCTCCATTGCATGGGTGCCTGGTGTAGAAGCCGGGAGAGGGCATCAGATTCCCTGTAAATGGAGTTATACATAGCTTAGAGCCACATATGGGTCCAAGTCCTCTGCAAAAGCAGCAAGCACTCTTGGCCACTGACCATCTCTCCAGCCCTCTCAACCACCAATCTATGTCCTCCATATAGATGGACATTTGTCATATTTCTTATTCTGGACATTTTATGTAATGAAACCACACACTATGTGGTCCTTTGTGACAGTTT
Organism: Peromyscus eremicus; assembly: GCF_949786415.1. Taxonomy (NCBI): domain Eukaryota; kingdom Metazoa; phylum Chordata; class Mammalia; order Rodentia; family Cricetidae; genus Peromyscus; species Peromyscus eremicus. Next base: position 15,723,829 of record NC_081433.1, on the reverse strand, counting down.
TCTTTCATTTAGTATATTTTCAAGGCTCATTCCTGTGGTAGCACACATCAGTACTTTTTTGTATTGTCCAATCTCAACCCTTTGCATAGCTGTCCCACACTGAAAATTACCCCTTCATTCATAGACAGGTTTGGGGCAGGTAACCACTTTTTGGCTACTTTGAATAGTGCTACGATGAACACTCTTGTGCAACTTGTTGTGTGCACATGTGTGCATATTTCACGTGCATCTCAGTGGAACTGCTGAGTTGTGGTAATTCTGTGTTTAACTTTCTGAAGAACCTCCAGACATTACCTTAGAATGCACCATTTTACATTCCCGCAAAGAGCATGAAGGTTGTAATTTTCTCCACATCTTCACCGGCCCATGCCCTCAATGACTCTAGCTGTCTTTTATTTTACTTAACTTTTTCTTTTCTCGTATTTTTGCTGTCTTAGAAATGCAGTGATCCACTGTGGCTTTGTTTCTGTTTCCCACCAGTTGCTGATGCTGAGCATCTGAGTGTGTGCTAACTGACTTCTCCTTAGAGAAGGACTGTACATCACCAGCAAGGGTTTGTAGAATGGAATTGCATAAGCAAGTGAGTTTATCATTCATCCCTATTCAAACCTCTTCACTGCCATGCCACTTAAATGTATTTCAACCAAACATATTTCCTGCTCCTTCTACATCTTCTCCGAGAAGTAAACAAGATTCAAAATATCTCAGTATATATTTGTCCAAAGAAAACTTTACCCCCAGGCCCACACAAAACACATTTCTTTAGGTACTTCTCTAACATGGTTTTAAAACATCTGTATCAAGCCAAGTGCAGATGTTATAACTGCAGAACACCAGAAAGGCCATCATTTAATTAACATGAGCGCCACATTCACACTTCAGCGTCTGCTGGACTTCATGACTTGCTACAGGAGAAAGCTGAGAGTGTAAGTCATGGGTAGAAAGCTTGCCTAGCATGCATAGGCCCTGGGCAGGATGTGGGAAAGTAACTCTTCGAAGTGGAAGCCTGGTGATCATACTGTGGCCAGGTGACAAAGGTTTATATTGCCAAGTGATGAGTTAGGTTGTTCTGAATGGTCCCCAATATGATGTGAAGATGCGGAAAACTGCTCTGTAGTCTTCCCCTGAACTAACACCCATAGTCTGTTCATGAGAAAATATGAGACAAATCCAAATAAGGGAAATTCTACAACAGACTTGACTAATGCCCATTCAAAAATAGGAAAAGACCAAGAAGCTATGACAAAGAGGAAACTCAATGACACATGAAAACTAAACATGCTGAAACAGGAAAAAGACATGAGTTACAAAGATAGAAAATGTCAAACAAGTCTAGAGTTCAATCAATGGGAATCCACAGGGCTGGTTTCAGAGTTTACACTGTTGATGGTCACATTCATGGTAACGACTGAAGGGACTGGGCACGGAAGATACAGGAACGCTCTGTATTATTTGTTACTTCCCATCACTGTGACAAAACACCTGAGAAAAGCAACTTTAAGGAGGGAAGGTTTAGTTTATCTCACGGTTTGGAAGGTTTTGACCCTCGATCACTTTGCTCCATTGCTTCATGACAAATCAAAACCATCACAGCAGTGAGCAAGCTCTCCAGTTAGAAGCAGCAGAGAAGTAGACCTTTAACACATGGGTCTTTGGGGAACATTCCAGACACAGAACACAGCACTATCTTCACAATATTTTATAAGTCTGAAGTTATTCTGACAGTTATTCCTTTCTAAGATACACAGCTTTATGAAACGATACAGTGCCTTTGCATGTCACTAGCCAGAATAGAATACAAACAATATGTCCATCCGACAATGACTAAGTCAGCATGTTCCAGTGCATCAAGGTAAGGAAAGAAAATAAGTGCTAAGAGTATGATTGCACTTCTGCACAGAAGATACACTAGCCATTGTGTAGTGACTTGTACTTCCTATAGAAAAACAAAATCAGCTGTCAGAAAACAGGGAAACAATTTATGTAGGTGTCATTAGCTTATAAAACACAGTAGAAATAGCTAAATTTCTTACAATAATTAGCTCAGAAAGCAAAAATTAATTAATACACAAAACCAATGGTTTATTGACTTACAAGAGAGAATCAGTCAGGAAATATAATAAAAATAATGTCATTCTAAACTCTAATAAAAATGAAGTCAAAGAATTGCAAAGCTTTTCCAAAGTAGATTAGCTGGAAGGATACAGTTGGTTTGGAGGCAGAGGCTCAAAATTAACAAAGATAACAAGCATCCTCTCAATTAGTCCACAAATAGGATATGCTTCCTATATTTAAAATAGAAAACAATGTTCTAAGACTAATCAGGAGAACGTGAACAATTATTTGTGCTAATAAAAAACTAAAAGCAATTTAAATAGCCACCAACCAGAGAAAGCCTGTTGTCTTATGTCCTTCACCCAGTGGACCATTATCAAGTAGCTATGATAATGAGTTATGACTCTGTATACTCATAAGGAAAGATGTTCAAATACATTTGAATGGAAGGCAGCTATAAAGAAGTCTAGATCACATGCTCACACTTAGGTAAACAGGTGTATACACACGTAATTGAATACATGCTTCCTAAATGTAGAAGACACTCTAGCTGGATTGATATTAATAGTGTTCCCAAAGAGCTGAGAAAAGGGGACCTTGCTATGTTGTCAGGTTAATCCCGAACCCCTGGACTCAGGTCATCTTGCCCCAGTCTCCAGAAGTAGCTATCAGACACAGGCTGCCACATTGGACCTCACTTTCTATTTGATACCCTTCTCAACTGTCCCAACCGTTAGCCATAAACATGCATCGCTTTTTACTTCCTCATTATGAAATATTTATGGAGTGCTTTTAGGATAAGAACTACTTACAACATATAATCAAAAATAATTCAGAAAATGGAAACAATGTCTTATTGTGAGTTATGAAAGGTATCATGAGGGCCTGCTAGAAGGCTCAGCATGTGGAGGCACTTTCCCCCCAAGCCTGATAACCGGAGTTCAATCTAAGGACCTACATGCATTCATTGGATTTCTATTCCTGTGATAAACACCATGACCAAAAGTATTTTAGGAAGGAAAGTGATTGTTTTATCTTACAGTTTGTAGTCCTTCATGAAGGAAAGCTAGTATAAAAACTCAATGCAGGAACTTGGAGGCACAGACCAGGGAGAGATGCTGCTTACTGGCTTGCTCCTCAAGGCTTGCTCAGCCTGCTTTCTTGTAGAACCCAGAACACCAACCCAGGAATGGCAACACCCACAATGGGCTGGGCCCTCCCCCATCAATCAGTTGATTAAGAAAATGCCCTACCGGCTAGCCTACAGCTGGATGTTATGGAAACATTTCTTAATTGAGGTTCCCTCTGCTCAGATGACTTTAGCTTGTGTCAAGCTGACATAAAGTCAGTTACTTCTCCAGTGTCATGCCTGTGTTTCTGCAGCTACTTTCCCCACCATGATGGTCGTGGGCTCCTCTCTGAAACTGTAAGCTAGCTCCCAATTAAATTATTTATAAGTCACCTTGGTCCTGGGGCTTTGTCACAGCAGGAGGACAGTAATTAAGACAGTATTTTTTCCAGGATGTATAATGCTTATTTCATGGAAGGAACTCAGAGGTACCCCTAAATAACCACCTCTTACTGAAACCCCTACAGCAGTACAAGGGGAAAAAAACATAAATGTGTTAAGTATTTGTTATAAGATTGAAAAGGCATCTCAGGTTCCTAGGAAAACAGAAGACAGACAATATCATCAAGTAGGGTGTCAGATGCAGTAAGTAAAGCACATGTGTTGAGGCTTAGGGTCCAGCTTAATAGAAGAGAGTAGACTTAGCATGCTTGAAGCCCGGAGTTCAATTTCCAGTACTTAAAATGATGTGCATAAATACTCAAAGATTAGAGGTTGTTATAGCATGTAAGGCCATAGAAAATTTATTGAGGAAAATGTACAAAAACAGGAATTTGTTTAAAAATTCACAGAGTAATTATATTGTATAATTTATATGGAAATGGAAAGGACCTAGAATAATGAAGACAGCCCATGATGACTAATCTTGGTTGTCAACTTAACTACATCTGGATTCACTAAAACCTAAGCCTGTAAGGGATTTTCTTGGTCAAGTCATTTGAGGTGGGAAGCCCCACCCTAAATCTGGGCATACCTTCTGTGGACATAAAAGGACAGGAAGAAGGCAGCTTTTGTTTTCTGCTGGCTGCTCTCACTCTTGCTGGCAAGTTCATCTATCTTGCTGCTGAGGCATTCCTTCACTGGTATTAGAAAACACTTTCTCATGATTCCAATACTGGCTGAACTCTCTCGGAATTCTTCAGGACTTCAGCACCAGATTGGGGCTGCTGAGACATCCAGTCTTGTGGACTGAACAACTCTCAGATTCTTGTTCTTTCCATCCAGAGATAGTCATTGTTTGACTACACATACCACAGACTGTAAGGCACTCTAATAAATCATATGTGTGTATACACATACATACACATACACATACACATGCATATCAGTTCTGTTCTTTTAGAGAACACTGACTAATACAGGTTGTGGCACCAAGAGTGTTTCTAGAGAAACAGAACTGTCAAGATGAATGTTTTAAGTATCTGGAGCAGGCTTTGCAAATCGCCAGCACCTACAGTTCCTGATGACTCCTCTGGTAAATGGGGAGAACACTGCAAGCCCACAGTTAGAAATATTTGAAGGGCTTGCTGTGGAGCACAAGGGATTCAGTGACTCTGTATATGAAACTTTTGACAATTTGTGGATAAATAAGGAAAATGGAGATGTTGGCTGGTTGCTTCTAGAAGCTCTGGATAAACTGGCAAAGGAAAAGTATGAACTCAATGAAAAATTAACCAGCTTCAGATTCACATAAAGTACATAGTATTTTCTATGATTGTCCTGGAAGAGAATCTTCTCTCCAGCAGCCATAGAGTTCAAGTTGTGGAAAATCAAACCAAAGCCCTCGTTGTGAGATTGGCTGAGCTGCAGTGAAAACTCAAGTCCCAGCCTCAGAGAATGTTAAAGGAAGGGCAGTAATAGGTAGGGAATGGGATCCTCGAACTTGGGCTAGAGACGTGTTGGAGGGCCCTAAGGAAGCTGAGGACCTTGAATCTTCAGATTCTGAAGGGTTCATCTCGCCTGAGGAAGAAGCCACTGCACCCTTCACAGAGGAGGTGTTCTGGGACATGCTGATATGATCTACTGCACAGGAGACTTTGGCAGAGAGAGCCAAGGTGCCTCAGGGCAGGTGAGAGACAGAGATGCCCTGCAGACAGTGCTCAGTGAAGAGTTTTATTTGGTGGAGGAAGAGAGAGGGAAGAGGGAAAGAGGGAGAGAGGAGGGAAGAGAGAGAAGAGGGAGGTGCACACCTCATGGGAATAGAGAGAAAAAGAGAGAGAGGAAGGGGAGGGGCCTTTCCCCAAAATGAGGCTTTTATATCAGGATGGAGAGCAGCACCAAAGGGCGGGTCAGAATACTAACATTGGTTTCCAAGGGGCAGGTCAGAATATTAATGCATACTCTGCAGTATTGCCCTCTACAGCCGTGCCTAAGGAAATTAATCCAACATTGTCTGCCCAATTATTAGTGCCTTTCCCTAAGGGAGATGCCAGGCAGGACGATGCTAGTGTCCCTCAGTCCCCACCAATGGTTACCTCTAGACCTGTAACCAGACTCAAGGCTAAACAGGCTCTTAGAGGGGAAACAGAAAATGTCGTCCATGAAGAAGTATGCTACACCACTAGCTTCTCCAATCCTGCCCAGCCCCGAGGTCCAGACGAATCTCTCCCACCCGTGGTCCCACAGCCACTTATAAAATAATCACTCAGGGGCTTAATATTAATTATAAACTATATGGCCTATGGCTCAGGATTCTCACTAGCTAGCTCTTATAACTTAGCTCATTTCTATTAATCTATGTATCGCCACGTGTTCTGTGGCTTTACCTGTGACCCATTACATGTTGCTCCTCGGCCGGTGGGCAGGCGTCTTCCCCCACTCCCTCTTCTCTCACTATCTCTGTTGGATTTTCCTGCCTGGCTCCATCCTGCCCTGCCAGAGGCCAATGCAGCTTTATTTATTAGCCAATGGGAGCAATACATATTCACAGCGTACAGAAAGACATCCCACAGCAAATGAGTTTAATGAGTTTGCTAGTTCATTCAAGTAGGAATCTGGGGGAACATGTGTGGGAATGGATTTTAAGAGTGTGAGATAATGGTGGAACATTAAACTAGATCAGGCTGAGTTTATCGATATGGACCCACTGAGTGGAAGATCCTAAATTTGGTGTGGAAATTCACACAGTTTCAAAAAATTATGTGTCAAAATTGATTCGATTCATTGGCTGAGGCATTTGACATAAGATGGCTTACTGAAAAGGAGCTGGAGAATCCTGATTGATATCTCTTAGCTTTGAATTGATGGATCGATTTTAAGGCTCAAGGAAACTGCAATGCTAGAGTGGGTACGCTGTATCAAACCTAATCCTCCACAACGGAAAGGCCTAGAAGACACACCGTTTACTAACACTTTAAGACACAAAAGGGTGAGAGCCATAGCTTCTTTCTTAGACAGCAGCACTGCCCTTGGCATGTGCCATGGTGACGGCATGTGGCCAGATTTGCCCAAAGCCTTCATTTACTATCATGGACTGTTAAAACATTTGGAGTTCCAACTAAGGTCTAGATTCCCTGAAGATGTCTGTCATTTGAAGAGTGCAGTCTTTCTCATCACTAAGACAGCTGTCAGCTTTCCCTGGCTGTTTTCTTTTGAGTCTCTTAAGCATGGTTGTTCCTAAGATGTTGCTCCATATGGTCTGGAATATTCTGCCTATTTGTTGGATTGCAAATGACTTGCAAATGTGCAAGTTCTGTTAAATACAAGGAGAACCACTATGAGTAGTTCTGTGTTGAAGAAGTCATTGGTCAACCATGATAAACTTGCAAACCCACTTTAAACAGAGTGGATTCTTGGAGCTATAATGAAATCAAAAAGGAAAAGCTTCCTGCTTGGATGGCTTTTTATAAAGTGGGTTGCCACTAGAATGTGTGGCCCAGATAGAGGATATGTTGCTTTTGACCAAGGTACTCATTTCACAGCCAGAGAGGCGCAATAGTTGGGTCACTCTGTGGAATCCACAGGTCTTACAATGCTCCCCACTATCCTGAAGCAGCTGGACTAATAAAATGGTGGAATTACTTTTTGAAGACACAGTTACGATGCCAATTAGGTGGCAGCAGCCTGGAGGGCTGGGACAGGATTTTCCAGAAGGCAATATATGCTTTGAATCAATGTCCAAGATAGGGTATGGTTTTGTTGTGGAGTATCTACCAGAGAAGACTGCTCAGACATGGACTTAAGCCAATAGAAAGACTTTATTAGCTGGTCAGGGACTACACTAACTGTTCCAGATCCCATTGTAGCCCTGAGCCTTTCTCAGGGTGAGCTTTCAAGCACAAAACCCATATCCTGAATTGACATACTTCATTTAACAAGGACAGCTAGCCAGAAGCAGAACTAAAGAAGCCAAAAAGCAAAGGCAGTACATTTAGAGGCTGCCCCAGAACTGTGGATTTTGATGGATGATGTCTTTGTTTTCATTTTGGCAGGTGGTGCTGTCTACATGCTGAGTTTTATGGCCTGAATGGCACTCCCATCATGGGGTCAATTGTGCCAATGTTTGGGGGTCTACTAAGGTCTGGGGCCCTGTTACAGTTTCTCCTGTAGCCAGAATTTATGGGTCCAGGAAACAAGGGGTGGAGATGGGAGTATTTCCACTCACTGTCACCCCTAGTGACCCACTAGGAAAAGCTGTGGTTCTTGTTCCTGAGACCTTAAGTTCTACTGACCTAGAAATTTTGGATTCAGACAGGGAGCATTCCTGTCAGAAAACAAACATTTCATTGAACTGGAAACTCAGACTTCCCCAGCCACTTTGGGCTTCTGATGCCATAAAGCCAAAAGGATAAGAAATGAATAACAGTGTTAGGAGGGGCTGATAGATCCAGATGACCAGGGGGGATCTGGATTGCTTCTCCACAATGGGAGTAAAGAAGATTATGTCCAGAGTGCTGGAGATCCTTTAGGCCATCTGTTGATGTTACCATGTCCTGAGATAAAGGTCAGTAGGAAACTACAACAGGCAGGATTCTACAATCCAGGCAGGATGACAAAGGGCTCAGATCCTTCAGGATTGAAGGTATGGGTCATTCCTCTAGAGAAAGAACTGAGATCTTTTGAGGGGCTTGCTGAGAGTGGAGGAAATAATAGCAGAATGGCAAGTAGTGGAAGGTAGTTATAAATACCAGCTAAGGCCATGTGACCAATTGCACAAACAAGTATTATGACTTACTTGAGTGTTTTTGTCTTATTTTTAAGGGTGTGTATGTGTGTGTGTACATATATGTGTGTGTGTGTGTGTGTGTGTATAATGTATACATATATAAATTAGATATTTGAGCCATAGTGGTGCATGCCTTTAATCCCAGCACTTGGGAGGCAGAGGCAGGTGGATCTCTGTGAGTTTGAGGCCAGCCTGGGCTCCAGAGTGAGTTCCAGAAAAGGCTCCAAAGCTACACAGAAAAACCCTATCTCAAAAAAACAACAACAAAAAAAAATCAGATATTTGTGTTTTCTTTCTTCTATTTCCTTATCTTGTAATACAACGTAGACTGAAATAAATATCAGTGGTTATAATCACATTTAAATTTTTTGACACTAAGTATAAACATTCCTCAAGGAGCACCCTCTTCTGTATACATAATAAATAAATAAATAAATCTTTAAAAAAAAATAAATAAATCTTTAAAAAAAAATCTTCTAAAATATATAACACGCCGGGCGGTGGTGGCGCACGCCTTTAATCCCAGCACTCGGGAGGCAGAGCCAGGAGGATCTCTGTGAGTTCGAGGCCGGTCTGGGCTACCAAGTGAGTTCCAGGAAAGGCACAAAGCTACACAGAGAAACCCTGTCTCGAAAAACCAAAAAAAAAATAAGAAAATAAAAAATAAATAAAATATATAACACATTTGTACTTGTATACGAGATAGTTTTATCATGTTAGACAGAATTGTAACCTTTGTTTTCATTTAGAAATTAAGCATGATGTAAGGAGATGTGACTGTGTGTCTAGGAGTGGACTGGTGATGACTGATCTTTTGTCAACTTGACTATATCTGGAATCCATTAAAACCAAGCAGCTGAGCGCACTTGTAAGAAATTTTCTTGATTTCATCACTTGAATTGGGAAGATCCACCCTAAATCTGGTCCGAAATTTTTGGTTGGTGGCAGCCTACATAAAAGGACATGGAGGTAGTTAGCTTTTGCTTTTTGCCTGCCTGCCCTCACTCTTGCTGGCAAGTTCACCTATTCTATAGCTGAGGCATTCCTTTCCTGGTATTAGAACCTACTTCTTTGGGATTCCAACATTGATTGATGACTACCCAGACCACAACCTATAACCCACTCCAGTTAATCCCATGTATGTATGTATGTATGTATTCATATTCATACATATATATTCATTCTATCAGTTCTTTTATTTTAGAGATTATTTTAATATACAGCCTTAAAAAAGAGAAGTTGTATCACATATATTTTCAACTCTCTTTTTCTTAAAGCAAATGTTAAAGTAAATATAGAAGAATATTATATTTAGCAAATACAAATGGTAATAATATTGGTGTTGGTTCAGTCACCTTTCTGTTGCTCTTTATCACAGATACCCAAGATAAATATCTTCAGAGGTGTCTTAGTTAAGGTTTTTATTGCTGTGAAGAGACACCATGACCACGGCAACTCTTATAAAGAAAACATTTAATTGGGTGACTCATTTATAGTTTCAGAGGTTCAGTTCATTATCATCATGGTGGGAGCATGGGAGCATGCAGGCAGATGTGGTGCTGGAGCTGAGAGTGCTATATCTTGCAGACAACAGGAAATCAACTGACAGTCACACTGAGGGAAGCTTGAGCAAAAGAGACTTTCCCCCACATTGTGGAATATTCCTTTACACTGTGTGAATATATGTCACTGTGATTAGTTTAATAAAGAAGCTGACTGGTCAATTGCTGAACAGGATAAAGTTAAGCAGGACAGCTAAACTGAGAACGCTGGGAGGAAGAAGGGTAGAGTCAGAGGAGATGCCAGAAGATGCAGAGGAAGCAGGAAATGTAGAAAATGAGGTAACAAGCCATGAACCACATGACAGAAGGTAGATAAAAAATATGAGTTAATTGAAAATGTAAGAGTTAGCTAGTAACAAGCCTGAGCTATTGACCAATCATTTATAATTACTATTGAGTTTCCATGTTGGTTATTTGGGAACTGGTGGGTAGAAAAGAAAAGTCTGCCTACACCACAGTGACACACTTCCTCCACAAAAGCACATCTCCTAATAGTGCCACTCCTTTTGGGGGCCATTTTCTTTCAAACCACCACATTCCACTACCTGGTCCCCAAAGGCTTGTAGCCATATCATGATACAAAAAAGAAAATGCATTCAGTCCAACTTCAAAAGTCCCCATAGTCTATAACAGTCTCAAACTTGTTTCAAAGTCCAGTGCCAAAGTCTCTTCTGGGATGCATGGCAATCTCTTAACTGTAATCCCCCTGGAAAAATCAAAATCAAAAAACAGATCACATACTTCTAACATATAATGGTATAGGATATACATTACCATTCCAAAACATGGGGAAAGGAACATAGTGAGGAAATACTGGAGGAAATCAAGACCAAAAACCAGCTCAGCAAACTCTGAACTCTGCATCTCCATGTCTGATGTCAAAACACTCTTCAGGGGGCTGGAGAGATGGGTCAGAAGTTAAGAGCACCGACTGCTCTTCCAGAGGTCCTGAGTTCAATTCCCAGCAACCACATGGTGGCTCACAACCATCTGTAATGAGATCTGGCACCCTCTTCTGTATACATAATAAATAAATAAATCTTTAAAAAAAAAAAAAACCACTCTTCAGATCTCCAACTCCTTTCAGCTTTGTTGCCTGCAACACACTTCTTTCTCTTGGGCTGATTCCATTCCCTGTTAGCAGCTCCCTTGGCAGGTATCCCACAACTCTGGCATCTCTTAGGTTCTCTAAGGCAATGCAGGCTTCAACTTCACAGCTTCATGCAGTGGCCTCTCTACTAGGCCTCCATTCAGGGACACCCCTGACACATTCCTGGCCTCAGTAGCTTTATTCCATAACTCCTTTCTTCTATCCTTAACTCTAAAGCAAAAAACACATGGCTGAAGCTGCCAAGTTCTGCTGTTTGCTGTGGTTGGAACATGGCCCCCTCACTCAATTACATCTTCACCAGCTTTCTGTCTATCATTGCCGAAGTTGGCTGTCCTGAAACTGGATCTGTAGACCAGGCTGGCCTCAAACTCAGAGACCTGACAGCCTCTAACTTCCTAGTGCTAGGAATCAAAGGTGTGCCTCACCACACTCAGCTCTAAGCTTTTCTTCAGTCCCTTTTCATAAATTGGAAGCTTAGCTGGGTGGGGACTTGCCCTGAGGTCACCACTCCCTTTATCACATTTTTTAATCCATTTATCTCCTTGAACAGAGGATTTAGCTCCATTCCACTTTCTGGTATCCTTTTTCTCCTCAAATATTTTTCCTTGCTCAGCTTGCTTCTTTTCATTATAAATCTTCACTAGAGTTACCACTAATATCCACATGACAGAGTCTATACTAAGCTGTTTTAAGATTTCTTCTGCCAGTGGAATTAATCACTACACTTTAGCCTCAGGCAGACTCCAGACAAGGGCAAAAGTCAGCCACTTACTTCACCAAAATATCACAAGAATGACTTCTAAGCAACATACTAAAATTCTTCTCCTCTGAAACATCTTGATACAGCCCTGGACAGTTCATCAAATCACACTCAGCACCATTGTCTTCCATGCTTCTACTAGCATGGCCCATTAAGCAGCACTTAAAGCATTCCACTGCTTTCCTAACCCAAAGTACCGAAGTCCATATTACTAAACAATATCATGGTCAGGCCCATCACAGCAATACCCCAACTTCTGTCTTAGTTAATATTTTTATTGCTGTGAAGAGACACCATGACCACAGCAACTCTTAAAAAGAAAACATTTAATTGGGGTGGTAGCTTACAGTTAGAGGTTCAGTCCATTATCAGCATGACAGGGAGCAGGCAGACATGGTGCTGGAGCTGAGAGTGTAGGCAACTGGAGATCAACTCTCAGTCACATTGAGGGAAGCTTGACCTCAAGAGACCTCAAAGCCCACCCCCACAGTGACGCACTTTCTCCAACAAGGCCACACCTCCTAATAGTGCCACTCCCTTTGGGGGCCATTTCCTTTCAAACCACCACAAGAGGATGTGTGTGTGTGTGTGTGTGTGTGTGTGTGTGTGTGTATTTATATATATCCTCATTGTTTCAGAGGTTGAAGTCAATGGTCACTAGTTCCTATTGTTTTGGAGCCTCTTGTGAGGCAGAGTATCATAGGCTGTGGGGAACATGTGGTAAAGCAAAGCTGATAATCTCCTGGCAATGGGTAGCAGAAGAAGAGGAGACTGAAGACTCTCAATATCCCTTCAAACATATTGCCCTCCTCCCCCCACTGACCTAAATTCCTCCCCCTGCCCCCCAATCTTAAATGTCCCAATACTTCCCAGTAATTCCACAGGCTAATGACCAAGCTTCAGCATATGAGCTGTTGTATAGTTATTTCCTCTGAACGGAAACAATTCTTCCTGGAGGACTCTAAAGTCCTGGAGAGGAGGCTCTTAAGAGGTTGGGTAGAGGGCTGGAGAGATGGCTCAGAGGTTAAAAGCACTCTTCCAGAGGTCCTGAGTTCAATTCCCAGCAACCACATGGTGGCTCACAGCCATCTGTAGTGAGATCTGGTGCCCTCTTCTGGCATGTAGGCATACATGTAGGCAGAACTCTATATACATAATAGATATTTTAAAAAAAGAAGAAGTTGGGTAGAAACAATTTTTACAAGTTTCAGGAAGTTCTTGGAACTTACAAGATCCACAAGGCACTCTGCCCAAGTTATATAATCAGTGGCAACTGCAGGGAGTGGCCCCGCTGCCTACAAGTTGTGAATGCTCCAGAGAGGCAGCTTTTATGAGTCATCTTTCCATGCTGGGGTAGGCTTTTGGGTGAGGCAGCTACCTTAGGGTCACCCATGTTCCTATAGGTAACCTGTGATGATTAGTTTTATCAACTTGACATAAACTTGAAGCACCTGAGAAGAGAGCCTCAGTGAGAGACAGTCTAGATTATTATGGTTTGTAGGCATATCTGTGGAGGATTGTCTTGATTGCCCTAGCTAATCTTAGAAGACTCAGCCTGAAAGTGGTGTCACAATTCTCTGGTCTTGGCTCTGGAGTATGTGAGTAAAGAAAGCTAGCTGAATATTAAGCATGTGTGCATGTATTCTCTCTCTATGACTGGGGATAGGACTAGCTGCTCTAATTCCTTCCTTCAATTCCATGCAGTGACAGACTTGTGAGATATAAACTCTTTTGCCCACAAGTTACTTTTGTCAAAGTATTTTATCACAGCTGAAGGGACTCTAGCCAGCTCTACCACGGCAAGCATGGCTCTGGCAGGCCTTGCCCTTCTTCCCCATTACCTCTGCCTTGCTAAAAAACCTTAGATTAAACTCCTGAAGCTAGCCACCAAGGTCTATTTCCTTATTTGGCTACTTCCTCCTGACTACCAAGATCCTGCTATCAAAGTATTCAAGTCCAGCAATCAAAAGCCCCCTTTGGTTCACTTAATTAACATGCCCAATCAAAATATACCACCACATCCTAGCCCATTCTAAAACAGACCGCCCTCTTTTCTTTTCTTAAAAATTACACCTGCAAGGTCATTTGCTGCTGTTTTCTGCCTGAGTCAGAAGCAGCTGCTTTAACTTTTTCTCCCTGCTTAAGAAAGATCTCTCTGTGAAAACAGGTGTTTGGGTGTGGTTTGTGCCTAATCCATGGTCCAGGAGGGAGCGCCTGGCTGTGTGTGCGGTCCCCTTCAACAGCAACAGCAATTAAACCATAACATAATCCCAGGCCTATACTCCTATACGTACACAATGAATAAACTCACTAGTTTACAAAACTAGACTTTGTTGAAATCGTTAGTGTGGTCTGTCACTGGAATCCTATCTGGAATGAACGGCCTTTCCCAGATGGGAGCCCAGGAAAATTCACACAGCATGAGTCTTTTGAATTGAGGAACAGATCATAAATATACTCTGCACATTTATGTTTAAGATATTTCATAGTATTTTTTTAAATTTTAATGAAACTAGACAACTTGAAAAGCACAAAAATGAAACCAACTACTTCAAGCAGAGATGAGCATTCAGCCATTGGGTGATCATGAGTCAGGCTGCTTGGATGGCAGATGACCTAATGGCCCATCTCTTGTTCCCTGAGGCCTCTTGTTCCGAGGCCTCCCCTGTACTCAATCCAATGCCTTACGCTATCATCTGAATATCTGTAACTGTCAAAATTCAAATGTTGACACTGGATCCTCATTATGAGAGTGTTGGAGGCGGAGACTTTAGGAGGAGAGTAAGTCTGGAGAGCAGAGCCTCCACAAATAGGATTAGTTTCCGTAACTAAGAGGTCCTGGCATACTGCTTGGCCTCTTCCACCACGTGAGAATGAGCATCCATGGCCCAGGAGGTGAAGCCTCCATAGACACTGACCCTGCCAGCAGCTAGTCTTTGATTCCCAGCCTCTAGAACTGTGAGAAAGAAAACCTCTTGTTTATAAGCCACTGGTTTATGGTGTTCTGTTATTGCAGCTCCAAAACACTACAACATGCACACTTAGTAATGTCTCCATAAATATGTGGAGAATAAAATACACCACCATCTTCTACAACCTGGGTACCCACTGGAATCATCTGAGAAAACTAAGATATATCTTGTCCTAAATCCATTCCCGGGATGGGGAACCCTTAATCTAGTAAGGTCTTAAACAGCAGTCCTATCTGAATTTCCCTAGTTGGTTCCAATATGTGGCTGTGTGTGACAGTCCTGCTGAGTATCTCACAACAGGAAACCTCGGAGGCTAAACAGATGGTTCAGTAGTTAAAAGTAAATACTGCTGTTGCAGAGAACCTGAGTTTGGTTGCTAGCCCCAACACTGGGCAGCTCACAACCACCTGTAACTCCAGTCCCAGGGGATCCAATGCCCCATGCCTTTAGCCTCTGTGGATATCTGCACACACACACACACACACACACACTCACACGCATGCACACACATGTGCACACACAAAGCAAATAAGATCCCCTGCCTGTCTGAGGAGGATCAGATCGTAGCCAGCCTCAGACCTTGGCTTCCCCTTTCTCTCTTTCTCTACTCACCCTTCATGACATGGGAAAATGCTCAGTGAAGAATGTGGCATAGCCCAGGCTCAGAGGCCAAACTGGGGAGCGCTTTGTTTTTATAGGATCCACACTTGACAGATTAAAATCTGAAGCTGGAAACTGTTTACAGCCTTCCTGCTGTTTGCTGGGAGTTTTCATTTGCTGAAAGAGCACTGCCCCTTTTCAGAGGCCATGAGGAGGCCACATCAGCACTTGTTACACTAAACAGAGGCATTCCAGGACCCAGGAAGAGGCACATACAGGACCAACTGCTCATTTTCATTTAAACTGTTTCTAAATAATGTCATTAGGCCCAGAGTCCCATTTATCTCCAGCATGTAGACTTCCCTAATATATAAACCATCTCCAAACTGAACTGTCTTTCAGCAGAAGCTATTTCCTGTTACAGATGTTGCCTCTACCACACTCCATCACAGACTGGGAACCTGCCACAGTAACACAGCAAACAGGGTCATGTGAGTGTCTGGGAGGTTGGGGCATGTCATCTGGTCCATGGTACTCATATGATCTAGGACCTGCATTGCCTCAGCTGGGGACTGTGAGGTGCATGGAGTCTCGAGCCTGCCCCACACCTGCTGGAATAGAATTTGCTCTGCATTTTCCCACACATATCCTTGTGAACATTTCAACAAAACAAAACAAACAAAAATAACCCACTGGCCTCAAACTCAGTGTGCACTCCAATCTCCTGAAGAGTCTTAAGAGCTAATAATGCTGGAGTCGCATGTCATTCAGCGGCAGAGCTCTTTGCACAGCATCCCCAAGGTTCTAGGTTTCACGCCAGCACTGAAGACTAAAAGGGAAAAATGCCTATTATCTGCCCCGGGAGACGATGGCTACACCGTATGAGACCTGGTCTGAGTAAGATCTTTACATTGCAGGGTGAGACACCATGTGAAACCCTAATCTAGACCTGACCGTTTGGATCCTGAACATTTCCCAGGCTTGGTCTCCAGCTTGCTGCTCTCGAAAGGAGGTGGGGGGTAAAAGGTGGAACCAGATGGAGGTCACGGGGGGCATGTGCAAAAAGGGGCTACTGTGGTACTGGTCTCTTCCTTCCTCTTTCATTCCTGGTCATGAGGGGAGTGGGGTCCCTGTACTATGTACTCCCACCATGATGTGGCTTCTCTCCAATGACCCCAAATCCTCAATGCCAACCTGCCATGACCTGAAACCTCTAAAATTGTCAGCCATTTAATCCCATCTGCCTAGCATTGCCGTGCCCGGCATTGCCCTGCCCGGCATTGCCCTGCCTGGCATTGCCGACTCTTGCCCATTGTCTCCTGCATCCTGTGGCAGGCCCTGAGATCTGGAGATGCCCCCATGGCTCGCTACCTCTGTATCTTGACCACCATCATTTTCTTTACTTCTCTGTAGATGACAACACTATCTACAGCTCAGCTGGAGTGACCACCATCACGTGCTGTTCCTTTTGTCTGGTCATGGGAGGCTTGATGGTCAGACCAAAGGAACAGCAGTGGTGGCAACTTCAAGACTTCCTCACCCAGGGTCCGGAGTGCACACAAGAGAGGACTGTTATCTCCCCCCCCCCAGTGAACTTTTCAACTTGACATGTACATGTACATGTTGCATAGGCTGAATTCTGGGTAGAATGGGATTCTTGGAAGAACAAACCCCTTTCCTTGGAAGTGCCCACCTTGGGGGTTGGCACAAGGGAGGGACAGCAGAAAGAATAAAACTAGAACTCTATTCCTGTTAAGATCAAGGCCCCTGCTTCTAGGCTCTTTTTCTAAAAGTGTATCCTCCTATCCTTTCTTTGACTGAACTCTTGACTACTTACTCTATTGCCCATCAATAACCGTGCTAGGGTCAAGACCAGAGAAAACTGAAGATATCACTGGAACACAGGCATCTGCAAGCCTGCTTCCTCCTCAGCTCTCTGCTTGGCCTGTAGGCAATTACATTCTCCATGTGTCTCCACATGATCGTGTGTCTGCATGTGTGCGTGTATGCGTGCATGTGTGTGTGTGTGTGTATGTATGTGTGTGAGAGAGAGAAAGAGCGAGAGAGCGAGAGAGCGAGCGAGCGAGCGAGAGAGCGAGAGAGAGAGAGAGAGAGAGAGAGAGAGAGAGAGAGAGAGAGAGAGAGAGAGCGAGCCCTGGTACCTCATTTTAACCTAATTACCATTTGAAAGACTCCCATCTCCAAAGGCAGTCAGATCTTGAGGTAATAGGGTTTAGGACTTCAAGAGGTGACCTTAACAGCAGCCCTTAACACTCCCTTCTCCAAGCAAAATCAAGATGTTCAGGAAACAGAAATTAAACTGCCAATTTTAACATTTGTCAGACATTAGAAGATCCAACCTGGTCATGGATGTACACAGCCTGTAATCCACTCAGCCTGGATGGGGGATGGATGGGTGGGTGGATGGATGGATGGATGATGGATGGATGTGTATGTGGGTGGGTGGATGGATGGAAGGATGAAGGGAAAAAGAGGGAGGACAAAAGGGAAGGAAAGAGGGAGAAAAGAAATAAAAAATGACTTCAAGGGTATTTTTAAGGCTAAGTACTTAAAATATTGTTTTCAAATTTATTATTGCAGTAAGTTGTAATTCACAAATACTGGGGCTTTGGTTCTTAAAAGGAAGCTGAAATAATCTACAGAGTAGTATATGAAAAATAACAGGATAGAGTTTGGTAGGTAGAATTGAAACAACAATTCTCTGATGTTTCACTGGACAGAATATCGTTCCACCTTACTTGGGTATTATGAAGGCAGGATGCTAGATGTCAAAGATTAAATGGTCTGGAAATCATAGTAAGTTTATTAGCAAAATAAACTCAGAAATAATAGAGTGATTATAGTCAGTGTGTTTTCATTGTCTTAAATTCCTAGAAAAACAATGAATTGACAAGCCAAGAAGTCTTTGCACCAACCAAAGAACACTTTTCTTTATGAGGGAGGCAGGTCTAAAGATGACTGCCAACACCAACTTCTGCTTTTCATCTTCTGAATAGTTTAAGACATCGCTGTCACCTCTGACCCAGGAACAAGTTTTTAAAAGTACTGGATTCTCTTCACACAAAACTGATGGTGGGTTTTTCAAATCCTTCCTAAATCCTTCCCTGTCACTCTCAATCGACCTCTACCCGCCCCGCGGTACATACAATGGTTGCCATGTTCTGTACAACGCCAGGGAAATCAGTCTAACTCACTGGGCCTCTTTTAAAAAATGAAAAAGAACAACAACACAAAGATGAGGCCTTGTGCATCCCAGGCTGACCCTGAACTCCCTCTATAGTCAAAGATGACCTTGAACTTCTGATCCTCCTGAGTATTGGGATTATGGGCTTGCATCACAACACTAGGTTTATGCCATGATCAAACCAGGATCAAACCCAAGCCTCATGCTTGCAAATAAAGAACTCTGTCAACCAAGCAACATCCCCTTAGCCAGAGACCTTAATTTTCTTAGGGGTCAGACTACCTGGTGAGACCCTAAAGCTGCTATGCAATGACCACTGGACCCCTAAACTTGTAAGGGATTACATATGTGACCTTAAAGAAAATATATTTAAACTTCAGCTGGCTGACAGAAAAAGGAGGAAGACGGGGAGAGCAGCAGGAAATGAATCAGTTTTGCCTTATATAAACATTGCTACTGCAGAGGGGGCTAGGTAACCCTCAGGGGACACAGGAAGGTAGGGTCCTCACACACAGGACTTCTGGTAAAAGTCCTGGCTTACCTCTTTCTTGCAATATGACCTTCATAATTAATAGCACTGTGGTAACATCTTTGACCCTTAGGGGTTTTTTTTTTTGTTTTTTGTTTTTTTTTTTTTAATCTGCCAAAAGAAGTTGGGAGAGATCATCTCTATCTTGTATGGCATTGTTTCAGCCAAGCAGCTGTACTGTTAGTTGATAAGAAAGTGTTTCAAAGAAGTCCCATCTGTTTTTAATTAGATTCCATTTTGGATCTTTAGAACTGCTCCGCTGACACGTATTAGGAGATACTGAAAAAAGGCATACTGAAGCCATATGGTAACATACGAAGGACAGATCCACTTAAATAGAATTGAACTAATGGCTTGTAGAAACTCAAAGTTTGAAATACTGAACAAGAAGTTAAAGGTTACTGGGAACTAGAAAAGGAAGAGTATTTTCACTGGCAATTAGTTGTGAGAGGAAACATCACTGCATGAAACAGACATTCCAAGCATGTGACCAGAAATAAAAAGGAAAATATGAAAATAGACACCAAGAGTGAAAAAAAAAAAAAAAGAAATGGTTTGGCTTCAGCCATGGGGTACAGAGAAGGAAGAAGAGTAGAAAACCTAGAGCATGTGACAAGTCCCACTAATGCTTGGGTCCTTGTTTCTCAGGACAGTGTTTGTTTGTTCAGATCAAAACTGAGCAGAAAGCACAGATTTCTCATACGTTAGTGGTGGACTTTCAATGAACCGTGCTGACACGTCACCCAAAGTACATGCTCTACACTCAGGCTTATTGTTCCTTTTGTACAGCCTTCTGGTTTGTACACAAAAATCCAGAAATGTCTAATGGCACGTCTTCATCATTTCAACATCCTCCAGAACAGTTCCACAAACCTCAAAGTCCTCTCCCCCTGACCCTACTGTCTTCACAGTTTGGCCTTGTCCTTAATGTTGTAGAGTTGGGACCATTTGGGGCACGGTACCTTTGCAGATCAGCTTCTTCCACTTATTTGTATGTACTCAAGGTCTTTCTACCTTTCCACAGCTCAATAGTTCATTTCCTTTTGTGATGAGACAGGCTCTATTGTCTATTTATTTCGGGTGATTTATCCAATCACCTACTGAAAGACATCTTGCTTGCTTCTGAGTTTTAGCAATTGTAAATACGAATTTATGTGCACGTTTTGGTGAGGGCGTAAAATTTCAATTGATTTCAGAATGATTAAACACCAAGAAGTCTCATTGCTGGTTCATATGACACAGGTTATATTTAGTTTTGTAAGGTAAAAAGGTAGCTTTCCCATTAGCCATTCCACCATCAATGAATAAGAGAGTTACATCCTTGTTAGTGTTTGGTGTTGACAGGGTTTAGGGTTTGGGCCATTCTAATACATGTGCAAAGGCTTTAATTTTCAGCTTTCTAATAAAATATGATGTTGAACATTTTTATATGTTTGCCTGTCATATATATATATATATATATATATATATATATATATATATATATACATATACATATATATATTCCTTGGCAAGGTGTTTGTTCAGATATTTTCTGTTTCATTAATTTCCTAGAATTTATTTTTGCTTTTTCATTTAAAGTTTCTGAGGATCTCACATGAGTACTGTATTTAACTCTGCACTAAGTTCATTTAGTGTTGTTAGCATGTGTATGTGTTTAAGACTGACCATCTGAGACTGGATAATCAATCGTGGTGCTCGTCCCTGGAGAAAACTGAATCTCCCTCTCTCAGTAACAGATTGTCTGGAGCTCTTCATCTAGGCATAGGGACCTTAGTCTATGTTTCATGTCAACTACTGTAGTTGTTATGCAGATCTTGTTTAGGCAACCTTATTTTTTATATTTTGATATTTCATGGGTTCCGCTTCCCTGTCATGTCTAGAAGATCTTATCTAGCAGCAGATGTCCTGATCTTATAATCTTCCCACCTCTTTTCTAGAACATTCCCTGAGCCTTAGATGTAGGAGTTGTACATATCAACTGGGGCTGGACAACCCACAACTGTTTATTCTCTGCATCTTGCCATCGTAGCTTTCTGTAATAGCTTCTGTTTGCTGAAAAAATAAGTTTCTTAGATGAGAGTTGAGAGCTATACTTAAATAAATATTTAGAGTGTAATTAGAAATTATCTTAGGGGGCTGGACAGATGGCTCAGAGGTTAAAATCACTGGCTGCTCTTCCAGAGGTCCTGAGTTCAGTTCCCAGCAACCACATGGCAGCTCACAACCACCTATAATGAGATCTGGTGCCTGCTTCTGGTGTGCTGGCATACATGCAGACAGAACACTGTATATTATAATAAATAAATAAAATCTTTAAAAATCTAAAAAAAAAATTTAAAAAGAAATTATCTTAGTTTAGAAATGGCAGCAGTAGTTTCTTCTCTAGTGTCCATGACCTCTACAGCCACAGGTAGTTGGCTAGGTTTACAGCACCAGGCATGAACTACTTCAAATTAAGTGGCTCTTAAGTCCAATTAATTAGCTGTTGGTTACACTACAGGATGAAAGTGCCACTATTGCATCATTTGAGGATATCCTACCAGGCCAATCATTGTTGTAGCTCATAGGCTTTACTAATGAGTAGGATCACTGATTGGTTTCCCCCCAACCCCTTGGAGGCTTGCATAACACTTTCCAATACTATGAGAGCTTCCAGGTCAGTTCCAGCTTGATTAACAGAGAAACATCAGAATTAAATGACATTCATCAAAAGGACCTAACAAATATCTACAGAATATTCCATCCAAACAGAAAGTATATACATTCCACTCAGAAGCTTGTGGACATTTCTCTAAAATAGACCACATACTGCATTCAAAACAAATCTTAACAAATTCAGAAAAACTGAAATTACTTTGTGTATCCTATCTGGTAACAATGGAATAGAGGTTAAAATCAACGACAAAAGAATCTCTGGTAATTACATAGACTCATGGTGATTAAACAACACATTACTGAATGGTGAGTGGGTCAAAGAAAAAAATCAAGAGAAAAAATTTTAATCCCAGAATGAAATGAAAATAAAAACATGACACACACAAAAACATATTGAAAGCAATCCTAAGAGGGGAACTGTAGCTCTAATTGCCTACATTTTAAAAAATCAGAAAGAGTACAAATAAATGACTTATGATGAAACTCAAGAAAAACAAGAACAAACCAAACCCAAATCTAGTAGTTGAGAAGAAATAATGAAAATCAGAACATAAATTGATGAAATAGAAACTAAGAAAACACTGTGTCTTAGTTAGGGTTCCATTGTTGTGAAGAGACACCATGACCACCGCAACTCTTATAAAGGAAAACATTTAATTGGGGCTGGCTTACAGTTCAGAGGTTTAGTCCATTGTCATCATGGCAGGAAGCATTACAGCATGCCAGCAGACATGGTGCTGGAGAGGAGCTGAGAGTTCTACATCAGATTGGCAGGCAGCAGGAAGAGAGTGAGACACTGTGCCTGGCTTGAGCATCTGAGACCTCAAAGCTCACATCCTATGTCCCATTTCCTCCAGCAAAGCCACACCTAATCCAACAGGGCCATGTCTCCTAATAGTGTCACTCCCTCTGAGCCTATGGTGTTCATTTTCCATTCAAATCACCACAAAATAAAAAGAACCAATAGACATAGGAGCTAGTTCTTTGAAAAGGCAAACAAGATTGGCATAACCTAACCCAATTCACCAAAAGAAAGAGAAAACTCCAACTAACAGGATCAAAGATAAACAAGGGAACACTACAACATACACCGAAGACATTCAGGCCATTATGAGGAATCACTTAAAAAAAAAAAACCTATACTCTAGGAGAAAGAATATCATCAAAATATACTGTGTATAAAAAAATTAATTAAAACCCCCACAACAGCCGGGTAGTGGTGGCACATGCCTTAATCCCAGCACTTAGGAGGCAGAGCCAGGCAGATCTCTGTGAGTTCAAGGCCAGCCTGGTCTACAGAGCGAGATACACAGAGAAACCCTGTCTCAAAAAACAAACAAACAAACAAACAAACAAACAAAAAACCCACAATATTCCATTAAGTTAGAGGACCTAAAAGAAATGAATGAATTCTAGATTCATTGGAACCACCAAAGTTAAACCAAGAAGAGACAACTTAAACAGACCCACAACAAATAAGAAGATTGAAACAGAAATGAAATGCCTTCTGACTTAAAGAAAAGCCTAGGTCCAGAGGTATTCACAGCAGAATCCCACCAGATGTTCAAAGAAGAACTACAGCCAATACTTAATTATTCAAAAAACAGAAACAGAAGGAGCACTCCAAAACTTTTTATATGAAACTCTAACACCCAAACTAGGTAAAGATATATTAGAAACAAAATCTACTGATCAATGTCCCTGATGAACATAGATGGAAAAAAAACTCAATAAAATACTTGCAGACTGAATATGGGCATACATCAAAAAGGTCATCCACCACAATCAATCTGGCTTTATTCTGAAGATTCCTCAGTGGTCCAACACACATACATCAATAAACATAATCAATTGTTTAAGTGAACTTAAAAGACAGAAACCACATTATCATCTCGATAGATGCAGAAAAGGCCTTTAACAAAATCCAACATGCCTTCATGATAAAAGTTCTAGAGAGAACAGAACTGGAGAGAACATATCTCAACATAATAAAGGCTATACACGAATCCACAGCCAACATCATTATCCTAAGTGGAGAAAATTTAACAAAATCCAATAAAATCAAAAGGAAGACATGACTGTCCATTCCCCCCCCCCCCACTCCTTTTCAGTAGTTCTTGAAGCCCTAGCCTAAGTAGTAAACCCAAGAAGGATATTAAAGGGATACAAATAGGAAAAGAAGTCACATTATCCCTTTTTGCAATGATCTGATATTATACATCAGAGATCCCAAAAATTCCATCAGAAAACTTCTAAAAATTATCAGCACTTTCAGCAAAGTATCAGGTTATTAAATCCATTTTCTTATTGTTTTAAGAGATCTTTATATGTTTTAGATAACATCTTTATTGGATGTATCTTTGGCAAACCTTCTCTCTTGGTCTGCAGTTTTCTTATTTTCTTGCTCATGCTTTTAAAATACACAGTCTCTGGTTAGAATAAATAAGGCTGATCTTAAAGCAGATAAAAATCAGAAAGCTATCCCTTTAAGGGAATGATGGGCAAGTAAGGGAAGGGAAAATGGTGCATTGTACAGTCAGCCTATGTTGTCATGTTCTGATTCACTCACTCACAATGCAGATAAATGCACATAGAGATTATCTCAGGGGGGTGACTGAAAACGTCAGCACCACTTGCCATGGCTTGCTATCTAATCTTCTTTCTGCCCTCTTTACAGTTCATCTGAAACATCACCAAATTTGAATGGCACCTCTTCCGGGAAGCCATCCCTTTGTGCACTCCACTTTCTACGGATCCTGATGTCTGAGCCCTAGCCTTAGCTTACACGGAGGCATATATTCTGAAGAGCAGCCAGCCTTGGTTCTTACTGTATCCTGAAGACTCGCACAGCATCTGGCATGTGATCAACTCTCACCAAACTTAGCTGCATGAATATGTAAAGCAGGTACTGGGAGGTGATACAGAGCCCATTATATTACATTGCTAGGGCAACCCTATGAGAGTACCACCACAAATTGAACAGCTGAAACCACAGAAGCTCTGGTGTCATGGTCCTGGAGGCTATGTCTAAATTCAAAGTGTCAGCAGGGCCATGTCCCCTCTGAAGGATCTAGAAAGGGCCTCTTTCCCACCAGTTATATTGAATAAGGACCCACTGAAATTACTTTTTTTTTTTTGAGACAGAGTCTTACTGTGTAGCCCTGGTTGGTCTGGAACTCACAGAAAACCACTGCCTCTGCCTCCTGAGTGCTAGGATTGTAGATGTGCATCATTATGCCCACCCTGACCATACTTTAACTGGGTAACCTCTGTAAAGACCCTAACACAGAACTCAGGAAAGCACTGTAATTTTGCTTTGTTTGTTTCATTTTGTTTTGTTTTGTTTTGTTTTTCGAGACGGGGTTTGGAACTCACTCTGTAGACCAGGCTGGCCTTGAATTTAGATATCTGACTGCCTCTGCCTCCTGACTGCTGGGATTAAAGGCCTGTGCCACCACTACCTGGCTTACAATTTTTTTATGCAAAGGAGAAAAATCACTTCCGGACCAAAGACGCTGCTTGAAGCAAGATCTAGAATGTTCCCAGACTTAAAGTTCCATGTCCTCCTCTAAGCTTTCCATCTCACTGAATGAAACTGATCCGGGAAACATCCACCTCCCATGAGCTCTCAGGAGGACTCTGCAGGGCCTCAGTTGTCACAGTTTTCATGTGGTTTAAAGAGTGACTCAACCCTTGTCCTGGAACTGTCCTGGCATTGGGCAAGGCAAGCATGTTGGCAAGAGAAAGAAGGCTAGCTGTAACATCGTATCCACACTCAGAAAGCAGAGAGAGAAAGGAAGAGGGGCTAGCTCCCGGCGACTCCTTTCCTCCAGCAAGGCTCTTCCTCCTAAAATTTCCACAACCCTTCCAACAGCACCACCAGCTGAGGGCCACTGTTCAAATATGTGATCCTATGAGGGATAGCTCACATTTCAAATGCCACCACGGTGAAAGCACAACACTTGGATCTAAGTTGTATTGTGCATGTGGGGGGAGAGGGTATTCAAACATGATTTCTCTGCATAGCCCTGGCTGTCTTGAAACCCACTCTGTAGACCAGGCTGGACTCAAATGCAGAGATCCACCTGCCTCTGCTTCCCAAGTGCTGGGATTAAAGGTGTGCACCACTGCACCCAGCTTCTGTGTTTATTCTAGGTTTATGTGATGGTTACAGTTCTGAACATCACAGGGTTTAGAATTGCCTAGGAAGAGCGGGAAACATGTGGTTAAGGCCCCAGAGACAGACCTGGCTCCGATGGCAAGGGAATGAAGACAAAGACAAACACGGATAGATACATGGACAGAAAACTGGGATCAAGTGGACTGGTCTCTGTGCTAGAGAAAGCACATCACCCAGGGATCTCGGTGTGTTTATTATATACAGTTGAACATAGGGCAGAGTTACTTATTTTTATTTTATGTGCATTGGTGTTTTGCCTGCATTTATGTCTGTATGAGGGTGTCAAATCACTTGGAACTGGATTATAGACAGTTGTTAGCTGCCATGTAGGTGCTGGGAATTGAAGCTGGGTCCTCTGGAAGAGCAGCCAGTGTTCTTAACCACTGAGCCATCTCTCTAGCCCCTCAACATCCCTTTCAAGGAGGATGACCCAAAAACTTCCCACTAGGCCTGCATCCTAAATGGTCTACAACCTCCCAATAGTGCCAAGCTGGGGACTAAGTCTTTACCACATGAGGCTTTGTGAGTATTACAAATCCAAACAGTAGCACCAACATGGGTCCAGGTGTGAGGTAATGAGTGCCAAACATGGACAGTAGCAGTAAAAAGTAAAGAACAGAGTTCCAGGGGTGTTTGGGAAGTAGACAGAAAAAGATGCTATGACTAATTGACCATGATTACCTAGTGGCAGTGTGTAGGGAGTCTTTTTCTGTCCCACCAGCCAACTCCCAAATAACAACACAGAGACTTCTTATTAATTATGAAACCTTGGCTGATAGCTTAGGCTTGTTTCTAACTAGCTCTTATAACTTAAATTAACCCATTTCTATTAATCAATGTGCTGCCACATAGCTCATGGCTCATCTCCTACATGTCATGCTTGTTAGCATTTAGACATTGCCTGGCAGTAAGCAGGCAGTACCTTGGCCCACTCAGGGTCCTGATATCATCCTAAGTAGCCCATTTGTGCATGTGCTAGCCCACTTTAAGAGGTGGGCTCTGCCCACCTTTCTCTCTCTCTCTCTCTCTCTCTCTCTCTCTCTCTCTCTCTTCCTACGAGGCTGTGTCTACACCTCCTCTCCTCTCTTCCCCCTTTCCTGTCTCTTCCTCTCTACTCTTCTTCCTCTTCCTCTTCTCTCCTCAGCTCCCCTCTCCCCTGCCAATAAAACTCTCTATATGAGCGCTGTCTGCATGGTATGTCCCTCTCTCATCTGCCATGGAGCACCTTGGCTCCAACTCGCCAAGGTCTCTCTCCTTTACAAAAATGCTTCTTCCACATCTTCTCACAACTCCATCTTCTTCCCAGTGTTCGTTTTCTCTGCCCCAAAAATCCTGCCTAGCTATTGGCCATTTAGCTTTTTTTTTAAACCAGTCACAGTGACTCATCTTCACACAGTGTAAAGGAATATTCCACAACAGTAGTGTAACTTGTTTGAGGCCTCTCAGAGGTACTGTGTGCCTTCAGCTGTCTCTGAAACCCTAGGAAACTAGCTGGTGTTGTCCTCTAGACCAAACTCTTCCTTTCCACACATCTCCACGGGAAGAAAATGAATCCACCTCCTAATGAACTCTTGCAGGCCCTCCAGGCAAAGCAGCAGGATCAGCCCGGGCTGCTTCATAAATGTAAACATGCCCTGAGTGAGAGATGTATGCATTTCATCAACGGTGACTTACTCGTGAAAAATAAGTGTGATCAAAGCAGAGCTAACGGTGGAGATGGGGTGTTTTTACAGCTAAACAATGATTTTTCTTTAACTTCCAATACTCAGTGACCCCAACTAGCAGCAAGTTAAATGATGGGAGTAGAAACTCATTTTCATCAAAGTGCACTAGATGCCAAGTAGACTAATGTTCAAATATTGTACAGAGTTGAATTCGTGTGCTATACAAGTACAGCACACATGTGCAATGTGGCCTCACATCTGCCTCTGTGGTTTGGTGTGTGTTAAGAGATAGGAATCTCTAAGCACTCTCCCACTAGTCACCTCAGATATGATAGATCTCCCATCTTAACCCCAGAATAAAAGTAAAGGACCTTTACTGGGGGCATCATTCAATCTGCTCTTCATGCTCACCATACAAAAAACACAAGGTTGCAACAAAGGCAGCTCTTTCATGGGCAAAGTGTTCAGTATGACCATTAGGACATCTGCAGAGTCTGTTTCCTAAAACTGGGGCACACGTTGTTCTGGATGGTGGGATCTAAGGGGAAGGAACAGACGCTTTCCACTCATATATGCTAAGAACGTTATCTGAAAATGCAGGAAGGCAGGCAGGCTGCTAAAATAGATGCTGACTTGAAATTACCAACGAATGCATCAAAACAAAAAGGCAGTGATTTTTGGGAGTCTTGCCTACTGTGCACCCTAAAAATACCACAAATAAAAACCCGAAAATGGATCTGCTCGGCCCACGTGCTTCTGCTGTGCTTCTCTGGAAGGAAACAAACAGATGCAATGCTAAATGAAGCAGAAGGTGGCTTGGGATAGCAGCCCAAGCCTGGACAGGGACGGCAGTTTAAAGCTTCCTTGGTATAAGGACGTCTTTCAGTTCGATTTAAACTGTCATGAAAAATATGGGAGGAAGGGATTGAACATTAACAAAACAAAATGTGGGGGAGAGAGGGGAGCTGGAGAGAAGGAAAAAACTGCAGAGAGGGAAGCTGGAAGCAAGGCTGGAAATAATGCACAGGAGGACAGTGGGACTTGAGGCTGTGAGGTAGAAAAGCTAGCTTTGCTCTGATATGGGAACATTTAGTTTCAAATAAAGCGACTGAAAGAATTCTACGGTAATGTTCTGTGCAGGTGATGCTCTCATTGGGGCAACTAGTTCTAAACACCAAACAGTTCTGAAAGTCATAGGAAAAGACTGTAGCTTTGGGATTATAAAAACTCATCCATTTGCCTTGAAGGAGAGATGATATAGATGGGTTAATACAATATCTACAACCATTGCCCTCCTCTGCTACAGAGCCTTCATCCTGCCATCTCCCTCATCCGAGAGACCCAGATTCAACCCACACCAGGACCGCTCATCATGCCCTGTGCACAGCATCTCTCCCTATGTTAGACCTCCTGTTCCTCCCAAGTTGATAGACTTGTCATGATGTCTCAACTACCCTCCTAGTCACACGAGCTTGTCCATCACATATGTGCTCCTGTTTTGCCAATCCTTTCAGCACCGGCTCTCAGGATTACTCAAAAAGGAATTCGTTCTTCATTTTCAAGATGTTTCTTGGGAATATTAGAGACAAAACAATATAAGAGAAATGATGTAGAGTTCAAAGAAACTAAACACATGCAAACTGTCAAATTCCAAGAGGAATAGAAGAATTTATTTTCAACAATATAGACTAATATCTTAGCTTCACCTCTTGAACTATTAGAGAATTAGATGCAACTTTGGATCTTGCATAGGTAGATGAGTTTGAGAACACATTGGAGTCATGTTATAATCTTTGCTTGGCTGGAGTTACTAGACTAAGGTCAAGAGGTAGGTACCACAGGAGACAGTGTATATAATTTATTTAGCCTCGTTCCTAACATTAATAGTCAATGAAGAGTGGGTGCTAATGGTTGAGTATATCTCCAATAGTAATGAAAACAATGAATATTGTTCCAGTTTGGGTCTTGAATACCCATTTGTTAAAGGCCTCATCTTTAGCGTAGCATTATTGAGATGTAGTGGAAGCTTTATGAGGTGAAGCCTGGGGGGTGGGTCTTTAGGTCTTGGGGTTGTAGGCTCAAACAATGTAGGGGAGACATTATATTCATCCCCTTCCCGTTGATGGTTTCTTGCCCATGAAGTGAACGATTTTGCTCTGCAAATACTTTCATTCAATGCCACACTGGAGGTCTAAAAGCAATGACGTCAAAGACCATAACCTCCCCCCTTTCTGCTTTTTTCTCATGCAAGTCTATGTGTATACATAACGTATGTGTGCACAATAGGTCATATGTGTATGTGTGAATGCAGGTGCACATATGCCATGGCATAACTGTAGAGGGCAGAAGACACTTTGGGGAGTGGATTCTCACCTTCCACTTGGTTTCTGAGACAGGGCCTCTATTTGTTTGCTGCTCCTGCACCACGTATGCCACACTAGCTGGCCCGTGAACTTCCCAGTGATTCTCCTGTCCAGCTCCCATCTCTATTTGGGAGTGCGAGGATTACAGATATTACCACACATCTGGCTTTTCACATGGGTTCTGGAAATCTGAACTTGGGTTGTCAGACTTGCATGGTAAGTGCTTTTACCCACTGAGCCATCTCTCCAGCCCCCTAAGTGAATGTTTCAAATATTTATTATGTGTCAAATCTGTCACCCAGCAGCACAGACTTACTGGACTGAATGGTGTTCCAAAAACTCCACGTAAGTCAAGAACGTCAGGCCTTCATTTGGAGACAGAATCTTTGCAGATATGATCAAGTTAAGTCAGGATTTCTGTGGGTCCTAAATCAAAGGTTTCCTGTTCTTCTCCAGGAAGAGAGGGATCTGAAGACACAAAGGAGACACAGGCGAGAAATGTGAAGACAGAGGCAGAAATAAGAATTGGACTGCCACAAACCAAGAAATCTCAAGGGTAGCTGTGTCAAGATAGATTGCTCCTTGCTCTAAATTACTCCACATTATATACAGCAATGTTCTTGTCTGTTTTCCAAACTGTACCTTGCCCTGAGAGACTCCATTTTATAAGCAGTTTTTTATTCCATTTTGAGTGCAGGATTTTTACACCTGTTGGGTACACAAACAGCATCACCTGTCTGGCTCCACCCACGAGGCACAGACTGAGAGAGAACTTACTCCTAAAAGTGAAAAGGATTTTCTACCTTTAAAATGCCTATAGATTTAGCAAAGTAAAATGAGATCATCTTAGTCAGTGTTCTACTGCTGTGAAGGGACACCATGACCAGGAAAACTCTTATAAAAGAAAGCATTTGAGGGCCTGCTTACAGTTTCAGAGGCTCAGTCCATTATCATAGCAGGGAGCATGGCAGCAGGCAGGCATGGTGCTAGAAAAAGAGCTGAGAGCTACATCCTGATCTGCAAGCAGGGAGAGAGAACCGGGTCTAGTGTGGGCTTTTGAAACCTCAAGGCCCTCCCCCAGTGACACATGTCCTCCCTCCAACAAGGCCACACCTCCTAATCTTTTCAAATAGCGCTGCTCCCTGATGACTAAGCATTCAAATATATGAACCCATGGGGGCCATTCTCATTCAAAGCACCACAGGGACCATATGAGCACATAGACACATTAAAATATCAGGAAAACAAAGGCTAAGAATGTATTAAATACATCAAACTAAGAAAAGGATGAAAACACTTGAACCACTTGAACCTCTTAAATAGATGGACACCTAACTCTATGATTGCAATGACCTCCATTGACCTGTCATGACTGGGGGAGGGGGGGTCTAACTACAAGCAGAGAACTCCCAACTGTTCTACACAGGCTTCTGTTCAGCTACAATCCCACTGCTGACATGGCCTACTTCAATTGCTGTCTGTTTGTCCATTTAGACACAAATGGTCAAGTCAGGACTACTGTGGGTCCATTTGTCTATCTGTCCATTTGTCCATCTGGACCCAGTCCTACTCTTGGCCTCCATGGCCCTCACAATCCCTCACTTTGCTTCTATAACTCGACTAGATCTTGAGGCTCAACTCATATTGGTGACCCAGCAGTTTGACCCTGCCACAGCATCTCCATCAGATCCCCAGTGGGGTTCCTTTTTTTTTTTTTTTTTTTTTAAGATTTGCAGGCCAGAAGAGGGCACCAGATCTCATTACAGATGGTTGTCAGCCACCATGTGGTTGCTGGGAATTGAACTCAGGACCTCTGGAAGAGCAGTCAGTGCTCTTAACCTCTGAGCCATCTCTCCAGCCCCCCTCCCCCCCCCCCCCGTTTAATTTATTATATATAGTGTTCTTTCTGCATGTATGCCCCCATGCCAGAAGAGGGCACCATATCTCATTGTAGATGGTTGTGAGTTTCCATGTGGTTGCTGGGAATTGAACTCTGGACCTCTGGAAGAGCAGCCAGTGCTCTTAACCTCTGAGCCATCTCTCCAGCCCCAGTGGGGTTCTTTATCTAGTCCTGCCTCCCACACACACACAGATGCTCTTTGAAACTCTGTAAAGCTTCTTTTGAACTCCTTAGATTATGCTTCAGCCTTTCTAATCCTCTTATAGGATATTCAGTAACCTACATATACATACACATGAAGAGACATATTTACTGTGTGGTGTATAACATGTGATTTGAGAGTTAGTAGTTAAGATTGGAATAAAACAACCCATGTTTCTGAGGATTTGTAGGCAGTTGACAGTAACTGGGGAGAAGGGCTCATGAATCACAAACATTGTCCTAGTTAGGGTTACTAGTGCTATGATGAAACACCATGACCAAAGCAACTTGGGGAGTGAAGGGTTTAATTTCAGCTTACACTTCCAGGTAAGAGTCCATCACTGAGGAAAATCAGGGCAGGAACTTGAAGGCAGGATCTGATGAAGAGACCATGGAGGGGTGCTGCTTACTGGCTTGCTCAACATGGTTTGCTCACCCTGCTTTCTTATAGAACCCAGGACCACTAGGCCAGGAATAGCACCACACACAATGGGCTTGTCCCTCCCCCACCAATCACTAATTAAGAAAATGCCCTCATCTGGATCATATCGAGGCATTTTCTCAACTGAGAGTCTCTCCTTTCACATAACTCTAGCTTGCATTAAGTTGACATAAAACTAGCCAGCACAGACATACACAACACATATCTCCCAAGAATCTATAGACAGTTAATAGTTGCTAGAAGAGGAAGACAGATTTCTTCAGTGGTACGGCCACTGGTAAGGTACACATGACCCTGTGAATAACCTCTACCCATGTTCCTACAAGCAACCCTAATGAAACTCACTGGATCAAACAAGGGGGCACAAGGGAGGTAGGTCAGTACACAAAGCCCCGCTGCACAAGCAAGAGGACCTGGTCGAAGCCCTGGCATCCATATAAAAACTAGACGTGGTGGCACACTTCTGCAACCCAACACTGGTAGGAGGAGGGGGCAGAGACCCACAGAATCCTGGAGGCAACTGTCCAGGCAATCTAGCACTGAGCTCCAAGTTCAAAAAGGGACCCTGAAAAATAAATAAATAAAAATAAACGAGGTGGCAAATGACAGGATAAGACACCCAGTGCTGACTTCTGGCCTCTTTACACAGGCACATCACACACACACACACACACACACACACACACACATACACACACACACACACACACACACAAGACATGAAAGTAGATGGGAGACTAGTCAGGAAGAGGTTCAGTGGCATGGGAGAGGGTATGTGGGTAATGGGGAGTGAACATGATTAAAATATAAAATTTATGAAAATGTCATAATATACACAAAAAAAATTTTTTAAAGAAAACTTGTGTTTGCATCAGCCAGCTATCAAGGCACATCAGAACCACAGAGAAAGCACTATGCCATAAACGCAGATGAACACATGTGTGTCTTTTCACAATGTCAAAACTTGAAACAATAGATTCACAACATGCAGTGGTTTGATTGGCAACAATTTGTCAGATAAGCCTGCCTACCTTGGAAGTTGACCAAGACAAATATAAGTTCTTTCATTTTAATATTACTGGTAATAGTAACTCTCTCATCACACAGTATTTAGTACACAGTAAATATTATTATGTATGTGGTCATAGAATGAATATAAGTTGATAAGGCTACAGTTTTAGAAGCAGGTTGATAGAAACAGAAAACAGTCTCTCAGGGCAAGGCACAGGCTGAAAAACTACAGTTTGACATAATATAGAGTAAGGTAGGTGATGGCTATTCTTGGTTGTCAACTCTTGACTACGTCTGGAATTAAGTAAAACCCAAGCAACTGGGTATATCTGTGAGGAATTTTTTTTTATTTTCTTGGTTTTTTTGAGATGGGGTTTCTCTGTGTAGTTTTGGTGCCTGTCCTGGATTTCGCTCTGTAGACCAGGCTGGCCTTGAACTCACAGAGATCCACCTGGCTCTCTCTGCCTCCTGAGTGCTGGGATTAAAGGCCCGGCTGAGGGATTTTTCTTAATTAAATCATTTGAAGTGGGAAGACCCACCTTTAATCCAGACCTTTTGAGGTAGCAAGATTCACCTTAAATCTCTATCTATCTATCTATCTATCTATCTATCTGGGATTTATTAGAGTGGTTTACAGGCTGTAATCTATCTATCTATCTATCTATCTATCTATCTATCTATCTGGGATTTATTAGAGTGGTTTACAGGCTGTAATCCAGCTAGTTCAACAATGGCTTCCTACCAATGGAAAGTCCAAGAATCCAGTTCAGTCTATAAGATATAGATATGTAGACACAGATAGATATTCATTAGAACCAATAGAATGAATATGTTAAAACTGATAAAATGAATACACATACACACATACACCATGGTATAGAATATATATGTGTACATATACATAAATATACATACATATACACATATATATGTATATGTATGTGTGTATATGCATACATACCACGGGTATAGAACTATCCATTGGAGCCTAGTAGGCTCATCAATGAATACCCAACTGAAGACAATGACTCCTCCTCCTGAGCATCCATCAATAACCAATAGTTCCCCTCAGGGGAGGGGAGGGCCCCATGAACCTGGCTGCTGGCAGGTCTAGTCTTATGCAAGCCCAGCGCACACAAGGACAGCTGATGTGAGCCCATTATTTCCATGGCCATGTCCTACCCAGAAGATAGCCTTGTGCAACCCTTCTCCCTGTCACCCAGCTCTTACATTCTTTCTTCCCACTCATCCACATTGTTCCCCGAGCCTTATGGGAGTGGTATGAATGTTCCATTTATGGCTGAGCACTCAAAAGTCCCTTATTCTCAGCATCCTGAACAGCCTGAGTCTCTGAGTTTACTGCCATTCACTGCAAAGAGAAGCTCCTCTGATCAAGACTGAGAGTGGCATTTGGCTGTAGGGATAAACAAACATTTAGAAGGCAGTTTGAAGGCAAGATAGCAAAACAACAGAAAATGAATCCAGGTGCTTAAGGAAAGGCTATAGGAGGAACTTCTGTGCAGAATGGGAAACAGATAACATCTTCAATCTCCATTCCCTAGAAACCTATTGCTTCTATACCGATATCCCTCTCTGTGTCTACTATGTGCGTTTTAAGGGCTGAGGATGTAGCTCAGCTATTTGAATGCTTGTTTAGTAAACACAAAGCCCTGGGTTCAGTTCCCAGCACCACATAAACCTGGCACAGTAGCCTACACCTGTAATCCCAGCACTTGGGAGTAAAGGCAGGAAGATCAAAAGTCCAAGGTCATCCTTAGCTACATAATGAGTTGAGGCCAGCCTCTGGGATACAGGGGACCCTGTCTCATAAGAAATAGAGCTTATTCAATACTTGTGGGTAAGATGGCACATTAGAAGCCACAACACAGAAGCTCAGGGACAGAGAAAAATTATAGTCAAGATAATACACAATAAGTTCTTCTCCTGAGAGACAAAGGAGATGGGAGAGCTGAGCATTGGAGCCCAGCTGTGACCCCTCTCCAATACAAACCACATAACCAAACGAAGCTGCCACCGTACTAGACTAGAGAGCTTCAATCCATTCTTGTGGTAGGCAGAATATGTCCTCCTCAAGACATACACAAACTATTTTCTCAAGTCTATACACAGTCTAAGGAAGGAAAAGGACAGTCCACAGTCTAGGGGGAAAATGTTTGCAAATCATGTCTTATTCAAAATATACAAATTCCCAAATTCAATAACAGAAAAACAAATGCTATGGTTTTGAGAAATTTATATGTAAAGATTTTGTACTCAAGATATTGAAAAGTGCTATGGGCCCCTGTGGGAGGTTCATGGGTCACAGGAGATGTGCCCTCAAAGTGGATTGTAGAACCTCACCCATCCTCTTCATTTGCTTTCCAGGTTAAGATATATCCCTTAACATGCCATCTAGGACAGAGGGCTAAACCAATGGAGCCACTCAATCTTGGACTTGACCTTCTAGAATCATGACTAAAATAAATACCTCTTTACTGCATAAGCCTGCGCCACGTATTTCTGTACACTGAGAGAACACTGACTACTATCCAAACACACACCAAACAACGGAACAGTCACAACAGTCCCATCACCACAGAAGGAGTATGACAGGTAAATAAGTACATGTCACAATGTTCAAAATCATTATGCATGGAAAAATGAAAATCAAAAACACAATTTTTGGCAAAGATGTTGAGCAACTGGAAATCTCAGACATGACTGGTAGGAATGTAAAATTGGAAAACAGCTGAGTAGTTTCACAAAAAGTGAAACCTATATTCACCACAACCTAGCCATCTACTCATGAACATTCACCAAAGAGAAATATGTATGTTTGTAGGTCATGAAACTAGAAGGGAGATCTTAAGGGAGGTGGGAAATAAGCCAAAGCAATACATGTAATGGGAGGCCGAGAAGAGGCTAACTGCAGAAACAGAGGAAACCAGCTAGAGAGGAGAGGAGCACACAGGAGGAGAGTGGGGGAGGGGAACAACAAGACCAAAGCATGATGACAAGCATGCATGAAATGCCATGATAGAACAAATCTATTAATATGTATACTCACCAAACATTAATAAACATTCCTCCACTCTTCAGAGGGAGGAACTGGAGAGACAGTTCAGAGCTAATAAGTGCACACTGCTTGTCTTAATTAAGATTACTGTTGCTGTGTTGAAACACGATGACCAAAGAGCAAGTTGGGGAGGAAAGGGTTTATTTGGCTTACCCTTCCATGTTGTAATCAATCATTGAAGGAAGTCAGGACAGGAACTCAAACAGGGCAGGAAGCTGGAGACAGGAGCTGATGCAGAGGCCATGGAGGGGTGCTGCTTATTACTGGCTTGCTCCTCATGGCTTGCTCAGCCTGATTCCTTATAAAAGCCATGCCCACTGGCCCAGGATAGCACCACTCACAATGGGCTAGACCCTCCCCCATCAATCATTAAGTAAGAAAATGCCCTACAGCAGGGTCTTACGGAGGCAGTCTCTCAGTTGAGATTCCCTCCTTTCAGAGAACTCTACCTTGTGTCATTAACATAAAATTAGCCCAGAGACTGATCTTGCAGAGCATCCAATTTCAGTTCCCAGTACCCACATCAAGTGACTAACTGCCACTTGTAAGTCCAGATGCAGAAGGATTACACACCTCTAGCCATAATCATACATACTGATACACATAATTTAAAATAATAAAACTAAATCTTAAAACAAACACATCCAGCAGAGCATGATATGTGCCTGTAATCTTAACACTTGAAAGGCAGAGATGGAGGCTGGAGGCTAGCCTGGGCTACATGAGACCCTGCCTCAATAAAGTAAAATAAAACATACATTCATACTGTAGCTTTTAAGCATTTGATAGGTGTGCTATAACCCATATAACCACAGAGGTTAGGTGTCAAGTAAGGGACTAGAGGAGAGGGAAGATCCCTCAAGGAAGAGAAAATAGAATATATTGTAATAAGTCTTTCTCTGTCCCACCAGCCAGCTCCCAAATAACAACACAGCATTGTATTATTAATTATAAAAGCTTGGCCTTAGCTTAGGCTTGTTTTGAACTAGCTCTTATAACATAAATTAACCCATTTCTATTAATCTACATTCTGTCACATACTGCCCATTCTGCTTCTTCCCTGTCTCCTGGCATCTCTCGTGTGCCTAGATTCATCTCCTCTTCCTTTCTTTCTCCAGAAACCCTGCCTATATCTCTCGCCTAGCTATTGGTCATTTAGCTTTTTATTACACCAATCACAGCAAATACATCATCACACAGTGTACAAATATCCCACAACATATATACTTATGGAGAGACATGGGAAATACTGGAGTGGGAGGATTAAATGAAGAGTAGGATGGGTAAAAGGGGTAAGAGAAGGAATATGGAGAGGGACAACTAACACTTGAGGGCCATTTGAGGGGTCATATAGATACCTACTACTATAGAAGCTTCCTAAAATATATACATACATAAGAGATCTAAACAGTTACCAAATAATGGGGAAGACAAGGCCCCAACTAGACATCTTTTCCCACCAAGTAAAATATGGGTTACATATAGTTGAGTTGTTAGCCAACAAGACCCCATGGAAACCTCTAAACATTTCAGGCTATTTCCAAGGCTATTTGTTGCTCTCCACAAATTGATGATAAGTTCCTATTGCTGAAGACAACATTTACATACGTCATTGAACACAGAGAAGTCGAGCTGGTGCCTTTACCCCATTGACTAGTGTTCCTAGTACTGAAATGTACCCTGCACACTACCAGAGCAGAAAGGCAACCACCAACCTAGCCGCAAACCCTGAAATCTACAGTGGTGCCCTGCTCCCATGATATATTGTGGTATAATAGTGGCATAAATGTTTTAGGGGTAACAAACCACTCTCTGATTGAACTTAAGGCCCACACCACAATGCCTGTGGCTAAGAACCTGAGACTAGCTAGACAGGAGAAAACCAAGTATTATTGTTCTACTAAAGAAATGTAGCAATATGACTCCTAATGACCTTCTGCCCTACCCATAGATCAGTGCCTTGCTCAGCCATCATCGGAGAACTAACACAGAGAACCACACTGGCCAATGCACAGTCAGTGAGACACTTTGGAACACTCAGTCCTAAATGGGATGTCTTCATCAAACCCTTCTGCTCAGAGATCAGGGAGTATGTGGAAGAGGGAACATAAAGATTGTGAGATGAGATGAATGACACTAAGTGTCTTCCAGATACAAAAGGACTGATGCACACATGAACTCACATAGATTGTGGCAGCATGAACGGGGCCTGCACAGGTTCAAAACAGATGGGGGTCCCAGCACTGAGAGGGGGAAGCAGACATGAGCTCTCAGCCCTAACCAAGAAACTCTCTGCAACTGACATTCTCTAGCAAAGGAAAAAGTTTTCTCCAATGGAGTCCCATTGGGTATATTAACTACACTGAAGGGCAGGCCCCATGCCTGGTGTAGATGGCCAACATTAAAACCAACTCAATGGCATTTTTATAGACTTTTTGTATCATATTATTTTGTTTGGGGTTTTTTGTTTTGTTTGTTTTTGTCTTACTGGTCTTTTGCTTGTATGTTGTGGTTTCTGATTTTTTGTGTTTTTGTGGGGTTTGTTTGTGTGTATGTTTCTTGTTAATTCTGATTTGTTTGGGTTTTCTGTTTGCTTTCTCATAAGAGAAAGGACTGGGTGTCAGATGGGTGAGTAGGTGGGAAGGATCTGAGAGGATTCAGGGGAAGGAAAACCATGGTCAGAATATATTGTGTGAAATTTTTTTCAATAAGAAAGTATGAAGACAGGGGTCTTGTGTTGCATTAGCAAGACAGAAGTAGCAGCATATTGAAATCACTTCTCTCCTAATGCTGTTTTGCTCTTGTATGCTAAATGCCAATGGCTTCATTCATTTTCTTATTGCCCTGTTTGTATTCCCCCATATGAAGCCCATGGGCCAGGGCAGAAGCCAGGGTAAGGGCAGCAGAAAAATTAACTAATGCCTTCTCAAGTAAGTCTGATAGTTTCCAATTACAGCATCAGTTGATTTAACTGAAGTATTTTTGCAAACCAAATCCAGATACAATGAAAAAAATCTATTCTAATTCTGTCAAGGACTTTTTGTTTTTGTTGTTGTTGCTGGGTGGTTGATAAGTGCATTAAAATACATTAGGTACTGAAAGTGTAAGATTTAATGTGAAGCTCCACAGTTTCTGTTTTGAATGCCTATTTTTTTTTTTAAAGATCTATTTATTTAATATGTATAAAGGTGCTCTGTCTGCATGTATGCCTGCAGGCCAGAAGAGAGCACCAGATCTCATTACAGATGGTTGTGAGCCACCCTGTGGTTGCTGGGAATTGAGCTCAGGGCCTCTGGAAGAACAGCCAGTACTCCTAACCACTGAGCCGTATCTCCAGCCTCTTGAGAGTTTATTCTAATTGTATAAAGTTCATTGAGTTGTACAGATTTGGGGTCTGGTTAACTTTGGTGTGTGATTTTTAATTTATTTACAAGCTGCTTAATAATGTTTATAAAATTTTTAAAAAAGAAAGAAATGCCTTTACTAGATTCACTGATAGAAATAAAAACTAATGTCAATCTCTTAAAAAAAAATACAGGCATACAAAGACTTGTAGGTTAATGCCTATAGCAGCTTTATTTGCATTACTCCAAAACTGGAAAGTTCCATAAGTCTACCAAGAAGTGAATGAACAAACTGGGAAAGTCAAACAAAGGAAATTATGTATAAAACACAACAGAGGAATCTCAAAATAATCTATAGAAGAATCAGACCAAAAACTATGATTCAATTTAAATAAAAGTTAAGGAAATGCAAACTAATTTCTAGTAACAGAAAGGTGTCTGGGCAGAGGGTCTGGTGAGTGACAGAAAAGGAGGATTATAAAGAATAAGGAACTTTTTTGAAGTGGCGTTTCCATCTTGATTGTACTGATGGTTTAAGGGTGCAAACGTGATAGTAAATTGTGTCCACTTTAAATAGTAGTTTACTGTACACCCTTTATAAGGACAAAGCTATTCATTTTTGAGACAGGGTCTCACTATGTTGCCCTGGCTAGCCTAGAACTATCTATTTAAACTAGGATGGCCTTGAATTCAGAGATCCACCAGCCTCTGTCCCGCCTCTGGTGCTGGGATTAAAAGCGTGCGCCACCATGCCATTTTTTAAAACAGTTAAGAGAAATCAACTATCAGACAGTGATACTAAAAGTTGTATTAGAAAAAAAAGAAGAAGAAGAAGAAGGAAGAAAGAAAACACTATAAGCGGATAGGGGTTTTCTGGCTGTCTTGCAAAGATATGGTCAGTAAAGTGGGGACCAATGAGAGAACTGTAGGTCCAGTCTGGCCGCCTAAGCGGGCGTAGCTCGTGTGAGCAGGTCTCTGGGATGAGTTGGAGGGATGGGCGAGAATGCAGACCAGACACTCCTCCCTCGCGCTCAGCAGTGTACCCAGGAGCAAATGCATCCCCACTGGTCTGCGTGTAGTTGTAAACAGAGGTGAACAGTTGTCCGAGGGATTTGGAGAGCGACGGCTGTTTTTGCTGTGGTTTTGGTCTGAAGACCGTGATGTAGCACAAAATGAAAGCTGGCACACACACAGTCAAAAAGGAAAATACTCCTGTGACCAGAAACTACCTCACCACAACTAACAGGGAATCCTGCGGCTCAAACCCCGGCATCTTTCCCCCGCACTCCCGGATACGCGGATCAGCAACTCCACCTTCTTCCGCCCGGAAGGGCTTCAGCCGCCTACAGAGGGAGAACCCTCTCCCAGCCACCGCGCACCTCATCGCAGTGCGCAGCTGCAAACGGGTCGCTTTACGGCCGGAGGGGCGGGGCGTAAACGTGTGGCGCAGAATGAGCTTAGGAGCGGCCGGGCTTTTTGCGACGGGGCGTAAGTGACGCCGAAGGTGGTGCGACAGCTGCTGGAGGGCCGAGGAGGCGGGTTTGTGTTTCCAGGGCCGAACCAGGATGAGGGGGGGGCGCGGGTCCTGGGCTTGGGTAGCTGGAGGCCCTCAGCTACAGCCATGAGTGAAGGGGAACGGCGAGGGGGAGGCCTTGGGCACCTTTGGGCG
Organism: Peromyscus eremicus; assembly: GCF_949786415.1. NCBI lineage: Eukaryota > Metazoa > Chordata > Mammalia > Rodentia > Cricetidae > Peromyscus > Peromyscus eremicus. The sequence continues at coordinate 15,682,234 of NC_081433.1, read as the reverse complement.
GTGGGTGGCTCCGGAGGGCTGGCGGGCCGGAGAGCCGGCTCCAGGCCGGGAATCTGACCCGTGTCTTCCCCGAACTCGCAGAGCGGCGGCTCGTGTCCTCGCCATGAGGCCGCAGCAGGCGCCGGTGTCCGGGAAGGTGTTCATTCAGCGAGACTACAGCAGTGGCACGCGCTGCCAGTTCCAGACCAAGTTCCCCGCCGAGCTGGAGAACAGGGTACGCAGCCTGCCTCCCTGCACCTGCGCTGGGGAGGGAGCGTCCCTGGGGCGGGAGGGAGTGTAGGTCTACCATCCCACCCCCGCTGTCTCATGGTTCTGGAGAGCAGTAGACCTCCAGATTGACAGCAAAAGATGTACGAAGAAGGTAAGGTCTAGGACTTGGAGAAGGACTACTAAGGCCAATGCTCAGAGTACAGAGATCTCACAGAACTTTAAGATGCACGCTGCCGTCAGTCTACCCAGGAGTGTCCTTAACAGGATACACACACACACACACACACACACACACACACACACACACACACGGTGATTGACACCTTGATGAGGCGCTAATTCCTAGGACTCCAGGCCACCTCATTACAGCCTGTGGTAACCTATATCCTACTGCCTTTCCACGCAAAAGAAAACGTCATCATTCTCATGACTGATGTTTGTGGTCACTGTGCTGGTCATCCTGTTCAGCCGAAAGGGTTTATTAGTGATGTGCCTGGTAGGCCAGACAGGCCTTCTTGGAACCTGAAAAACGTACATGGGCCTGGGCAGGAACGACTAAGGAACTTGTAGTGAACTCTTCACTCCCAATCGTAATCACTGGGACCCTGGGAGCTTCCCGTTTGCCTTGCTTATCAAAACTGTCATCAGGGTATATATAGGGCCTTTGGGTAACCTTCTAAACAAAGATGGATTTGTTTACCATGCCTTCAGATTTAACAACACCAAACTGTATCCTACTGTAAAAGTTAGTGCAGTGAGCATGAGTTAATGCCTGTGTGTTCCTGTGTCTACCCAGTGTGATTCTCTTGTTCTTCAGCCGTATTACTCACATTCTGTTTCCTGTTCAGAAGTCAGTTTCTGAAAACTGAGCTAGGAGGATGAGGAACTTAGAGGTAATTAAGCATGGTGTGGGTGTGGGGCTAAGAAATGCTGGTCGTGGACTAGGTGGGTGGAGATGAGTGTGTACTAGAGAAATGTGTCCTAGCCATTTAAAATCAGTACGTCGGTTTGTAGGCTGGGTGTGTAGCTCAGTGCTAGAGCCTGTTCATAGCAGGTTGAAGGCCCAGGGTTCTGTCTCCAGCACTGTCTCCAGCACTGAATAGTCAGGCCTGTAATCCCAGCTACTAGGGAGGCTAAGGCAGGAAGATTGCAAGTTCAAGACCAGCCTAGGCAGCTTGAAGGTACCCTGCTCCAAAGTAGCTTGAAAAGAGTGGGGGTCCTGTCTGACATAGTTCAGTGGTAGACCATTTATCTAGCTTGTGTGAGGCTCTGGTTCAATCCCCAGGATTGTCTGATTATTAGTGTTGGGAAACATCGATTCCTTATCTTTTCCTTAAGTTTAATTTATGACCATAGGCAAGTTAGTGGCCCAGTTGCCTTTTTTTTTTTTTTCCTTTAAAACTATGAATTAAAGATCAAGCAAGGTTTGAAAAGATACTGTATAAATAGGGTATGGCCATGAACACTGGGGTGCCAGAGGCAGGATTCTGAGTTATAGACCAGTATGTACTGCATAGGAAGACTGTCTCAAAGAGAGTAAGGAGGGAAAGGATAGTGTGATTTTGATTTACTTGTTTGTGAAATGCCATTTAGATGCCTCTGTTGACTGGTTTAAAAGTCAGACTTCTCTCTCTTTACTGAGCCAGAGACATATATGCCAAGTTAGGCACTAGTCTTTATGTATGGTAGAACTGTTCTTTGATAAGCTTAAATTTAAATAACAAGCTGTAGTCACATTATCCCACGTATTGTTACAGAAAATTGATGTTGCTAAATCCTGGCATCCAAAAATGGTACTTCTTTAACTTGACTAGTTTATACCTTAAACCGCTTGGAAAAGCTTTATGTGTATATATTGATTATAAGTTTAAGATTTCCTTACTTTGTGTGATGAGAAAGGTTTACTTCTCTACTAACCTAGAAATACTACTGATCGCTCTGCCAGTACCCTGATTTCATTCTGTGCGACTGTCACACTGTGCAGCTTCATAGAGAAAATAACCAATACACAAATGTCTTACATTACATTACAGTAAACAATGAGTGCGTGATGTTTGAGTGGCAGATGAATTGTTCAGTTAACGAGTGTGCTTCCCCCACCTGGTAGAATGTGATGCTTTGATCCCTAAGTACAATGATTACAACTGCTTCTGACCTAAGACTTAAGAGCTCAAGGACTGGATCATAAAATACTATCGACTTTAAGAATGATTTATCTGGATTGGATATGTGGCTCGATGATACGGTGTTTGCCTAGCATATTTGAGACCCTGGGTCAGAATGATAGTGTCCATTGAAATGCTCTACTAGTGAATAGGCATTTAAAATTCTAGGATAAAATATAGAAATTTGAAGTCTACAAAACATTGTTAGAAGAAAATAAAAACAAATTAATTGGGCTGGAGAGAACTCAGGTTTTAGAGTAGTTGACTAATGTGCAGGAACCCTGGGTTCTGTCCCCTGCTCCACATAAAATTGGGTGTGATGGTGTTTGCCTTTAATCCTAGCCAGATGGAGAAGATACAAGGATCAGGACATGAAAGTCATCTTGTCTTTAGCTATGTAATGACTTTGAATCTAGAGTGACAAACAGGATCGAGGTAGCAGGACTGTCCTCTGCCACTTAACGACAGGAACGTGATCTGAGAAGTGGGTTGTGAGGCAGTTGCCTCCTCTGAGCATCATATGTTGTATATATGCCATGGAACTAGTGATACAATCCTCTGGACATATACAGCCTGTTCTTAACTGAAGTATCACTGGGAGACAAATGACAACTGTATTAGTGTGAACATAGGGTAACGATGTCACTAAATAGAGGTTAGAAATGGCTTAATGTGAAGCGTTGTGTCAGTTTGAGAATTCTGCCCTTCTCATAGCATAAGGATCTAGAAACAAAATAATTGCTTCGAAAGAAGAGCCTGAGAAAACAACATAGAGCTTACCATTTGGTCACTCTACTTAAAATACTCTTGCCCTTTTGCCTAGTAAATTCAGTATTTAGATGCTTGTTTTAAGCATACTCTCAATTGGAAGTGATGGTGCACACCTTAAACCCCAGGATTTGGAAGGGCAAGGGAGGGAAATCACAAGTATGAGGCCATCCTGGGCTACAGAGTGAGACTCTGTTTTGAAAAAAATAAATACTCTTCCAAGATAAAAGGAACCTCTTCTGTGCCCCTACAATTAAGGGTGTGTGTATATAAAGACTGGCCATAGCATTATAGGTACTCAAAATACAAACATATATGACTAGAAAGAGTATCTTTAGAATTTCAGTACAGAGAAGTAGCATTTTGAACTTTCAAGATTTCCAATATTCCATAAGATAGATAGTTAAACTCAAAGCAGTTATATTAGTAACATGGGTCCAGATTTAATCACAAAAAAAGTTATTTGCCTTATCTTTGGGGGTTTGCTTTTTAGTTAGGGGCTTGTTTACAGTTTCAGAGGGTGAGTGGACTCCGTGACCATCATGGTAGTGGGCGTGGCAGCAGGCAGGCAGGCACGGCATTGGAGCAATAGCTGAGAGCTCACATCTGATCTGCCAATTGGAGTCAGAGAAAGAGCTAACTGGAATGACAAGAGTGTGTTGAAACCTCAAAGCCCACCCCCCAGTAACACACCTCTTTCAACAAGGCCACACCTTCTAATTCTTAGCAAACAATTCCACAACTGGGGATCAAGCATTCAAACATGAACGTATGGGGGCCATTCTCGTTCAGATCACCACAGCCAAGAATGACCTTGCACTACTGATCCTCCTGCCTTGGCATCCCATATGCTGGAACCACAGTGTATGCTACCATGCCTGATCTATTTCTTGTCTTTTAAATTCAGAATATTGTCAAAACAATAAGGTAAAATTGTGGTAGCAAACAACGAGTTGACCATCTTTATTTCTAAAACTTAAAATTCTTTCCTTCCTACAGATTGATAGACAGCAGTTTGAAGAAACAGTTCGAACTCTAAATAACCTTTACGCAGAAGCAGAGAAACTTGGAGGCCAGTCATATCTTGAAGGCTGCTTGGCTTGTTTAACAGCGTATACCATCTTCTTATGCATGGAAACTCATTATGAGAAGGTATGGCTACATTTGTGTTCAGAAACTAAAAATCATGAAAGAAGAAAAGTTTTTATATAGTAACAGCTGCTTTAAACTTTAGAAGCGTGTATAATAATAATTCAGATTTTGTTATTGCTCCTATGTCCAGAGCACATGGGAATGAGTCCCAAGTGTTTCAGAACAGGTTGAAATGTGTATTGTATGTCTGCTTGGAGTAACAGGTCAGTGGTCAGACTCCACATGTAAAGTGAATGTAGAAAATCTGTATGTCTTCATTGTCTCCAGTTTTTTTGAGAGAATCTTTTTACTTTGTTTTCCAAAATTTCATCTTCACTCTTATCCTCCAACTTGAGTTCTCCTCTTTCAGCTGCCCACCAGACCTAGAGTTGCTGGTGCCAACCTAAGATGCTCAGAATACAAGCGTCCCACCTCCCTGTTCTGTTCAGGGGTACCCTGTCTATTTAGCCTGTCTTTAGGTATGAGAAATGAAGAGTGAAAATAGTCATGTGTAAAGAGCTGCAGGGTTTTCTGTTTTCCCGTTTGTTAAGGTGTCATGCTGTTCTCTGCCATCTTCTCTGTGGATGCCCTTCCATCTCATTCTTAGACTAGTATTCTTCTAACTCGTTTCTCTGTGGTCTTTGCTTTTCCGGCCTGCCTTTCACTGTCTTTATAAATACAGCCTTAGTTCCCCTGCCACTCCTAAGTGGCCTGCCTTCTTTCCCTGATTATGGCTTAATCAGCAAGATCCTCCTGAAGGTGTCAAGTGCCTTCCTAGCTCTGTCTCCCACACGCTTCCTTCACTTGTTTCAACAGCCAGACTTGGTTAGTTTTCGGTCAAACAGTAGGTCTGTGGTGCTCTTCACCCAGTGCCTGTTCTTTCCATTTCCAGCTACAACCAGTCCTATTTCCTGTTCCTGTCCAACTTTACTTCACTCTTATAATCAGATTATTTCTCTCTTGTGTCCTGATAACATTGGACATGATTTTGTCCTTTTTCTGGCACTTGTGATGCAACACTGTGGCACATAGGGATATGTGTCCTCATCTTTCCTCTTCAACTACAGGTATGCCTTAACCATTTTGTTACTCATTTTAATGCCTAAACTATGTTTTGACTATGTTGGGTACTCTTTGAATGTGCGTTAAATAAATGACTATGTTACCACAGTAAACTCCAAACATAACCTGTAAATTCTTACAGTGTTCACAGAATGAAATCTTGTAAGGTTGTCCACAGTACAGACCACCTAAAAGAAATGTCCCTGTGATGATCATACATTCATGTAAGGGAGAGCAGAAAGAGTTGCAGTTAGAATGTTGGATCTGTTGGAGACTAGATGACTCAGTAGCAGAACACTGCTTAGCATGTGTAAAGCCCCTGGTTTGCTTTCTAGTGTCACCCAAAGACAGTGAGTCAGGGTAGCATGTGACAGTAATCTCAGCAATTGAGATTAAGAAGTCAAGCCCAATCTGTTACCTCGTGAGTTAAAAGCCAGCTTAGGCTTCGTGAGATTGTTTCTCAAAAAGGTAAAGTAAAACGTGTGGAGCCGCTGCCGAAAGTGCTGCTTCATTCTTCTTAGCACCCTCACATGTGCCCTCTTCACCCAGATAGTCATTCTATCTTAGGAAAAGCGTGCGCTTAGCTAACTGAAGGAGCTACAAATGCATTCCTGTGTCATTTTCAAAATCAGGTTCTCCATCTGTGTTTAGTCTTCAGGCCTCTTTTTTACTTTTTTAATGGTCTGTTTGATGAGTGAAGGGTCAGGGGAATTTTTTACTTTTTGGTGGGGGGGGGGCAGCATTTCGAGCCAGGGTTTCTCTGTGTAGCTTTGTGCCTTTTCTGGATCTCTCTCTGTAGACCAGGCTGGCCTCGAACTCACAGAAATCCACCTGGCTCTGCCTCCCAAGTGCTGGGATTAAAGGCATGCGCCACCACCGCCCTGCTGGTCAGGGGATTTTTCTCATTCAAGAAGTATGTATTCAAAAGCTTGCAGGAGCTGGAGAGATGGCTCAGCGGTTAAGAGCACTAGCTGCTCTTCCAGAGGTCCAGAGTTAAATTCCCAGCAGCCGCATGGTAACTCACAACCATCTATAATGGGATCTGATGCCCTCTTCTGGCCTGCAGGCATACATGCAGACAGAATACTCATACCCAAAAAAAAGAAAAGAATATTAAAAAACTTGCAATGCTATGTCAAGCAAGAAGCCAGGGACAAAACTGTGCAAGGCAAACAAACATGGTTGCTGACCTTGTGGGGTTTCTAAGCTAATGCTAGCAAGAGATAACAACAGGAGAGAAGTAAAACCTACAAAAGTGTAGTTGTAATAAGTGCTGTGAAGGAAGCAAACTGGCCTCCGATAGAAAATATCAAGGGGGACCTGCTTAAGATTGTATGTGATCGGGCCGGGCAGTGGTGGCGCATGCCTTTAATCCCAGCACTCAGGAGGCAGAGCCAGGCAGATCTCTGTGAGTTTGAGGCCAGCCTGGGCTACCAAGTGAGTTCCAGGAAAGGCGCAAAGCTACACAGAGAAACCCTGTCTCGAAAAACCAAAAAAAAAAAAAAAAAAAAAAAAGATTGTATGTGATCGGAAAAGGCCTCCAAGGTGCTGACACAGGATAGAAAACCTCATGCCACTCGGACAGAAGTGAGTATGCAGAATCCCTGTGAATTTGATGGGTTCTAGAAACCAAAAGAAGATGCTATGGCTCAAGATGAGGAAGAGAAAGAGTGGCTAAGGATGAACTTGATGAGAAAAACAGGAGTTGTATCCTGGGGGAGTGCATAGTCCTTGGGAAGAAGTATAGATTTTATCTCTAGTGTAGCAGGAGCTACTCAGATTTTATACAGAAGATAGATAGGGCAACACTGATTCTAAGTAGTCTTCAGGTCTGTGGGAGAAGAGCCCAAGAGTGGGATGAACAAACAAGTTAGGAGTTCACAGAACTCTAAGCTGAGAGTGCTTGGATTAGGAGCAGGGCAGTGTGGGGAGAAGGAAGTGACTGGTTCCGAAGGATGAGTTGATAACAGAACCAGGATCCACAGGAGCTAACTTTAGGAGAGGAGGGAACATTGAATTTCCTTCAATAAAACATGGTCGTCCAGCGGGTGCTCTTGGAGAAGTGAGTTTCTGCTATCCATGGGAGAAGTACAACCTTTGGAGTGACAGTTGGAGGAGGAAATTAATAATTGGGTACTAGACAAGTCATTCTAGCCACAGGATCTTGACACATTCATTTTCTTGGAGTTCTCTCAACTATAAAGTAGAACTTGGAATTAATCTATTGCCTCACATACAGTAAATGTTAATAAACATTTTCTTGAAGTAGATTTTCAAAAAAATATTTTTATGCATTTATGTATTGTATGTGCACACATACATATGCCAGGGCTCCTGTGGAGATCAGGGAGCAACCTCTAGTACAGGCTTGTCTTCCCTCTGTTTGATTGAGACAGGTTCTCATTGTGCTGTTCACTGCTGCACATTCCGGGCTAGCTGGCCCTCAAACTTCCTGTCTCTTGCCAAGGTGTGCTTGTATTGCTGATGCTTGTGCCTCTGTTTCCTGCTTGTGCATGAGTTCTGGGGATCTGAACGCAGGTCTCCCCATCCACTGTGTCCTTTAGTTCGCCAGTGTTTTAAACACTAAAGTTTCTTAGTCTACAAACAGTAAACCAAATATAATGCTTACACTTTATTGTATGGGTTGACTTTTCTGAAATTGTCAATAATCCTTTCAAAACTTGAACAATTATGCACTTTGTTGTTTATAATATGCTATTTATTGATTTTTCCGTGAAGATAAAGACGTTAGTGTTATTTCTCCATTGTTGCTATCTATTAGGATTAGAGAACAATTGAGCTTGTAGAAGATTCTCCTCACTGTCGGCTTTGTTTACCCACTAGAAAGCATCCCTTCTGCCTGTGGGCTGTAATTAGAAGGACACTTGAGTATTTTCTGAAAATACTGAGATTCTGATCTCAACTCAGCCTGGCTCGCTATCTTTCTAGCAGCCTATTTGAAGTGTCACATTCTTAGGAAGAACAGTTGTCTATTCTGGAGGTTTGGTCATGTTCATGTTTCATTTTGTAAACGTTACACTAGTTGAGGTTGTATTGAGTGTTTGGAAATAAAATAATTTTGTTACATATTTTGGTTTGTTTTGACATTGGTTTATAGTATAAGAATCGGTGGATGGCTCAGTGGATAGAGGAGCTTGTGTGTAGGCCCGATGACCTGAGTTTGAGCCCTGGATTCTACAGCGTGCCGGGGGAAATGAATCCCGATAGTTGTGCTCTTAGCCTTCACACATGTGCCCTGGTCAGACACACACGTAAATCAATTTAAGCATGAATAAACTGTCATATTAAGGTCTCTTGGGACAGAAATATCAGGTATAGTTTGAGATGGCTACCCATATTAACAGCTTACTGTTACTAGGAATGAAGAGTCCAAAAGCAACTTGCATTGCCTTCTCCAAAATAGTGTAAGAAGATTGGGAATTTATTTTTAGAGAGAGAAAGAGAGGGAGAGAGAGAATGAATCATTTTGTTTCTGAACTGATAGCCAGATGCTCAGGAATGGAACTAAAGATTAAACAGAAACTTTGCCCAACAAATTATGCTTAAATGAAATAAAGGAATGAATGCTACTTCCTTGCTAGTCATCTGAGCCCAAGGAGGAAAGCTGCTCTCAAGGGATTCGTTCTTAAAAACCATCCATGCACACACTTCTGTGTTCCCTCTAATATTAATGGACTGGGGCTAAGGGAGACTTGGTTTCCGGTTTCCCATTCTGGTGGTTGAGGTAAGGAAATTGGAAAGATGATTGAAAGTCCTGAATTGAACTCATTTGCGGGCTGCTTCCTTCCAGTCATGAATTTAGAGTGATTGACAGACTATGAAGATAATGCCTGTAGGGTTTGCCCATAATGACCAAGCACAGCTCACATCCTTCAGAGCTGAAAATGAGACAGTGATACACACGTTGCTGCAGGTAGTTAGGTTTAAAAAGGGATTTTTAGAAGTAGTGTTTTAAATTTACTAAATAAAGAACCATGTAGATTGCTCTTTGAATATCTATCCACACTGTTTTTAAAAAGGGAATAAACCTGAGATTACCCCGAAGATAGAATCTAAATAGCATATATATATACATATATATGTATGTATGTATGTATGTATGTATGTATTTGTATATTTTCCTTCAATAAGAAAACTAGTTGAGCCACAGTAGAGCTTTACATTTTAAGTGAGTTTATACTGGACTGTCTCCGTCGAAGCATCTACCTCCTTTGTTCCTTCTCCCGGTCCGTCTGACACTTAGTCAGTGCTTGGCATCCAGCGCCGCTTGGTTTTCGTGCATTGCTTTCCTCTGTTGTGATCAAGTCTGCAGCCTCTTTGGCTCATAGTGTGAGTCTAAGGAAGTGAGGGGAGCTTAAAGACCAAGTCACATTCCTTAGAGTGCTAAAGCCAGAGAAGGGAGCTGATGACTTTGAGCCTGAAGTAAAGCATGTAGCTCCTTGACTTTAGGTAAAGCCATTAGGATGTATTTTCTTACTCTCAGAACTGACAGTTTCTCAAAGTTCTTTTGTGTCCTATCTGGGTTTTGTCTACATTTGTTTTGACTTTTACAAGCTTAATACTAAATTTATAATTTGAAGTTCCTGTCTAGGAAACAAGAGCAAGCTACAGAGTATCAGTGTATGCAAACATAGGAATGATTCAAGACACCTGTGGTCAGAAGCCCCGCAAGCACTCATGTCTGTGTGCTTTACAAAGGAAATAAACCTCCTGGGACGAGGACAGCTCCCTTTTGTTAGTGGCAGAGTCATTACTTTAAATGGATGAAAACACACAAAAGGGAGAAAAAATAGTTCTTAAGCAGCAAGAATGATCCTTCATATTAGAAGAGGCCACATTAACTGATGGCACTTTGTGAGCAGTAGAAGGAGAACTGTGTGTATAAACAACTGCCCTGTGTCCAGGACGGGTGAGCGGATTAGAGGTTGGTTCTCACTGTATTTGTGTACATTTGCCCTGCACTGGAGTCCAGCACACTGTACACACTGTGTCTTGAGAGCAGCTGATAAGAGCCAGATAACAGACTCTGTTCTGCCTATAAAAGTCAATGGGACTTGCATTGAAAACCAGCTCACTGTCTGAATATTTTGAGATCTAGCTAACACTTCAAATGAAATCTATAAAAAGCTGTGGTGTTTCCTTTTGGCAGGTCCTGAAGAAAGTCTCCAAATACATTCAAGAACAGAATGAGAAGATATATGCTCCCCAAGGCCTCCTCCTAACAGACCCCATTGAGAGAGGACTCCGAGTTGTATCTTTTTAGTCCAGTTCTAAATATCTATAAAAAGAAAATTGTGATGGTACTGTTTGCCTTTGGCCAGAAAGAATTTAATTCCTACCCCTTCTTATATGTGCATTCAGAAATTTCTATACCATAAGCGTTCCTTCGCCAACATGTTCTCATAAAGCACATCTCTGAACTTTGCATTGTATAGCTCTCTGGATTGTTTAGTATTCTGGTTACTATCTGTCTTGTTTCTGAGGGCATCTTATGGTAATAATGAAGCTTGTAAGAGTAATATATCTCAGCTGCAGAAACTGAGCCTGAAGCCCCTTTGAAATGTGTGGTGGGATTTGTCATCCAAATGAATTGTAGTCCACAGGTTCATCTGACTAATTGAAGTCTGTTACAGATGCCAGATGTATAATTCTATCACCTTTGACATACTATCCATATTTTTAGAGGCAATAGGCCTTGAGAAATCACTAAGTAGATTTGGTAAATAAAATTGCAAAACCTCATTTACTTGATAAATGAAGTAATGGCTAAATAGTTTTTAACCTAGTCATATCATCCTACACCATGCAGGTGATAACTTCAGAGTTTTATTTTACTAAGCAGCAATGGTTCTTTTAGGAGTCATGAACTCTCTCCCAAGAAAACGCTTTCATATAATTTCAGGGCATTTTGAGCCCCTGAATTCCTATGAATTCTTAGTTGTGAATCTCCTGGTTACAAAAAAAAAAAGATATTTTCCAGGGGCTGGAGAAATGGCTGAGTAGTTAGGAGCACAGGCTGCTCTTGCAGAGACTTGGGTTTGATTTCCAGCACCCATGTGGCAGCTTACATCTGTAACTCCAGTTTCGGGAATCAGACACCTTCTGACCTTCATGATGGGCACTGCACATGCTTTGTGTGTGTACATACATGCAGACAGAACATACGCATAAATAAATGTAAAGAAAAAACTTTGCAGATTTTTAAAACTAGCGTTTTAAAAGTAACTATACTCAAATCATAGCAGATAATTAACTTTTTGCAAGGCAGAAAAGCATGTTTAAACTGAAGTAGGAAGACATTTTAATAATTCAAAGATAAGCAAGACAGAATGCATAAACCAAACTGCACGTCATCTCGCTGTGGTCTGTCCTCTTCATGTGTTACAGTCTAGTGTGTTTTCTTAACGGCCATGCTGTTTAGATTGAAATCACCATCTATGAAGACAGAGGTGTGAGCAGTGGAAGATAAACCATAGAATTAAAGGTGAATCTGAAATCCACATGGCTTATATGCAGTTTAAAAATGTTTAATTATGCATGACTTTTTCCCCTGCTTGGCAAATAACAGACTAAATCATGTAGGGTATTCTACTCATTGTATATGCTTCAGCTAATCACAGGTTCACTTTGTATTTTAAATGTGTATGTAACTCAAAGTTTATTTGGTTATAGACTTTCATTTTTATTTTCCCCCTTTGTTATCTTAGACTGGTTGTTATTGTGACATTGAGAGAGGAGTTTGTTTGGCTTGTTTAATACTGAGCTGTCCTAGCCTCCTCAGAGTTGGGTGTCATACATAGAAATCTGCTCAGAGATTCTCCTGCCTGTATGCCTTGACTTTAAGGAAACCCAGGGACATTTCAGGAGGAAATATGGCTTCAGAACTTTTTGGAAGAAATTTTACCTGGAGGGTACAACATAAATTTCATTCTTTAGTATTCCTGAATATCCGGGTGATGCCCGTCAGTAAATAGGAACAAATTAATTACAGTAATAAAAGCCTGTAGTTGGATATTCTTGAGCCTGTCCTTGTATTTGTCCAGCTCTCTAAAGGACAGAATGGTACTTCACTGCCCATCCATTTCAATTACAGTTCTGCTGGGCTTCGCAGGTGTCTGCTCCTGATTAGCAGCCAGCGTAACACAGAACATAGAAAGCACACACATCTTCTAGGGCAACAAAACTAGCAGATGCCATTTGTGGGCTCCTGCTCTGCTGGGTATTGTGTTAACTGCATTTCTGAATCTCACAAGTCTCCACTTCAAATGAGCAAACAGAGAAATAGACTAGTGATCACGGTCACACAGCTAACAAGTGTTGGATGAGCTCAAGGCTGATGAACCACAAAGGCACATTCTAGACCATGCTTCGTCTCAGTGTTTGCAGCACAGGAACGTACAGAAAGGACAGACCATGGGTGTCTTGATGTTAATCCCCCTTTCTTTTTTTCAGTAGCTTTTTAAAAAATCCATTTTGTCTCCTGTTCATTTCCTGAATCCTATAAATCACTCAGTATTCCAAAACTGCAGTCTTTTAGCTGTAATCAGTATGTCACCTAAAGTTTTGAAAGCCAGAGGTCTAAATAATGACTGCCATATGTTTTCTTTCTTTTAAAAGGCTTTGTTTTGAACACATAGCATTACTTGTCCATACATTTTCTCATGTACAGTTTCCAATCTGATATTTCTCAGATGAACCACCAGGAACTCTCTGTGTGGTTTTTGTGATGTGCCGTTGGAATAAGTGTATCAATTACAGCTGCATTGACTTTGCACAGCCCATTTGTCATGACTCATTTTGTAGCCGTTACTACTTGAAAGATGTTTTTCTGAGGTGGTGTAAAGTTGTGAGCAATTATACCCCAGAGCCTGATGTATTGATATTAAGGCAACAGTGACATTTTGAAGTGGAAAGATTTGCATTAGGAACTTATAGATAGTTGCATGGATGCAAATATTTTTGTTCAATACAGTGTAGTTTTCAGAGCTTTGTGCTCCTCAGTTCAGGATCCAGTGTGGGGTAGGATGTTAGAGAAGGACATTGAACTGTAAGAATGGCTTACTTAGTTCAGCTATTTCTCTTAAAGTCTACAAGGGTGTCTATAGTTTGAAGTATTATTAGATGGGAATTAATAGTATAACATGAAATCACAAACATGGGATGCCTTTACTTTTTAAAAGATCTTTAAGCAAAAGATATTTTGCCCTTCAGTTTTCTAATATCGTATTACCTATAGTAGATACATATGTTTTCTCTCTAAGATTGTCTATATTTAAGGATGAAATAGGGGTTGGAGAGATGGTTCAGTGGTTAAGAGAGCTGGCTGTTCTTTCAGAGGACTCGAGTCCAGTCACCAGTGTACTCCCTGGCCGTGACTGGAACTCCAGTTCAAAGAATCTGACGCCCTCTCCTGGCTTCCCTGGCACTGCACACGTTAGTATACAGATACATGTAGGCAAAACACCAGTACACATAAAATAAAGGTTTAAAAAAGATGAAATAAATTAGTGAGTGAGAAAGTAGTTGACATTTGTTAGCACTTCCATGACAGCACATTCTAAGTGATTGATCACCACAACTCTGCTAAACAGTTGGGTATTAGCACAGCTCATGTCATTTGTAAGAGGTGCTTTGCAAGGTTATGTTTAGCATTCCTTTCTAAAGTATTTACTTTTCACCTCTTATAGATCCCGCCTCCAGCTGGGACCTTCGTCTATCCACTGGCCGATGGCCCTACCTCCTCTCCAGAGCGTAATTCTCTTGTATCTGCTGCCAGAGCCACGGTGCCACACCTGGAGTGACCTCTCGTCACTCAGCATCTTCTTCGTGTCTCCCAGTTGTGTAGGACTCTGTAATCTTTTGATTCATTTCCAAGAAAATACAAAGAAGCATTTCACTTTTTAAAATTCAAAGCCATTTAAACAATAGGCAGTGGTCAGCCTAAAACAAAGTCTTTTTCTTACCTGACACCAGTATCATTGGTTCCAGCCAGTTCCCTAGGTGGCTTTATAATTCAACAAGTCATGTCTTAGCACAGTTACTCCCCCAGATTAGTGACAGGTTTTGAGGGTGTGTCACACCTGTGCTTTGGCTAATGCACCACCCAGATCTCCAAAAGCTGCCAGTCTTGACGTGATTCCGATCTTAAGATTGATTTCTGCTGTTTAATTTCAGAAACCGAAGCTCCCTGAGAAACTAATATATGTTATTTGTTTAGTATTGCAGTTATTATTAAAGCAGTATTTAATGCAATTCAGGTTATTTCTTTGAAAGCATTTATGTTAATGTGCATTACCTCGAAATGTTGGGAAGATGTTGTGTGTGCTGCTTGTTCATTACACAGATAAGTAAGCACAATAAGTAGATGCTCAACTGTCAGATATGCCTGTCCCTGCTCTGCCCCAAGTGTGTAATAAGCAAGTGTCCTAATACACAGTGACATTTAACTCTAGTTTTGTTACAATATAACTTAGGAGAAGAAGTTGATAGGAATTATACTGTATGTTGCTAATCTGTAACCTACTCATGAACTCTGATTCATAGCCTCCTCACATACAGTGTTCAGGGCACAGAAATCTTTGGATTGACTCGGTAAGTTTCGGCTTCCACATTAAACTTGCAAGTTCAAGTCAATTTTCCCTGCTCTTCTTTATCTCTATACTCGTAGTATTGGAATTCTTATGTCCTTTCTTTTAGGAGTTTGAGAGCACTGTATTTGGGAGAAAGTTAAGAAATCTAAAGAATGAATGAAACAGTTCAAAGTTTAACTTTTAGAGGTATTGTAGGTGCTAATACTGGATTTAATCTTTCAGATTTAATTTGTTTTCTGGGCCTTGTAGTTATTCAGTAAACCCCATAGATATGTGTAATAATTTAATTGTATAAACCTCATTTGTTCCTTTAAAGCCTATACTAGTCTGTCTGCCTTTTAAACTTGTTGCAATAACTTTGCTGAAATACTAACACTTAGTAAAACTTTTCTTAAATAAACTCTGTGTGTTGTAGTTGATATGATTTGATAAAGGTAAATAGTATGGCATTGTATTTGGAAAACAAGGCTGGAATAACTGATACAGTATAACCAAGTATTTTAAGTGTGTGTGTGTGTGTGTGTGTGTGTGTGTGTGTGTGTGTGTGTTGTGTGTGGGTGCACTCATGCCATGGCATGCATGTGCAGGGCAGTCAGTTCTCTTCTTCCGCCATGTGGACCCTGGGGATCAAACACAAACTTCAAGGTTGGTAGCAGGGGACTTCACCTGCTGAGCCATCTTACCCACCCTTACTTACTATAAATAGATACTTTTCATCTATTTATGATGAAAAAGAGTTGTCATAATTCCTACAGTATCTTGGAACATCTGATGACTTAAAAAATAAGGCAGATTTGTAGAGAGTACAAACTAGGACTGGTGGGATAGCTCAGTGGGTATGCACACGTGCCCCGAGCCTGACCACCTCAGTTCAGTCTCCTCGATGGAAGAAGAGCGCCAACTGCAAAGTGGAATTTGACCCTTCATACGTACTAGGCAGATGGAGGCACACACATATTTTTAAAGGATACAAAATACAGTCTATTCTGACATTTTACTGTGAGCTTATTTTCCTATAGGAAAATTTCACCATCTTTCTATTGAAATGAATAGACAGCAATATGTGTAGTCATACGCTTTCCAATGCACAAAACTTGTAAAGATAGCAAATATCTAACTCATAGTATTTGCCCTTAGCAAGATAGACGTTCTAGACTGCCCAGCTTCTGGGATATGTAGTGGGTAGCCATTCTATCTTTAGAAGTTCCAACCCCTATTGAGGCTTCGGTAACTATCATGCCTACAAGGCAGGACCAAGAGAGGGCCCTGAAGACCCGAGATCCGGATGTGCCACGCTCTCTTGTTTCCTGGACCCTGGACGCTGGCGGTAGGTCGAGCAGAGTTCTCCAGAGAACACCGCCGGACTGCGTTGCGTCTTTCCCAGACCCTGCAACCTACCCTATCCCTTCATTTGTAAGTTACGCCACTAAATAAATCTCCCTTTTAACTATGTGGAGTGGCCTTAATAATTTCACCAATAGGGATACTTCAGGGTATGTATAGCTTGCTTCAAGATAAGATGGAGTTCTAGGGGCTGGAGAGATGGCTTAGCAGTTAAGGGCACTAGCTGCTCTTCCAGAGGACCCGAGTTCAATTCCTAGCAACCACTTGATGGCTCACAACCATCTGTAATGAGATCTGTCACCCTCTTCTGGCTTGCAGGAATACATGAAGGCAACACTGTATACATAATAAATAAATCTTGAAAAAAAAAAAAAAAAAAAAAAGATGGAATTGTATGGACCTGACGAGCTGAGTCAGAGATGCCTCCAAGCCTGACAACCCAAACTGGATCCCCAGGACTCACAGTGAAAAAGAAAAGTTCAACAAGCCTTCACATTTGCTGTGGCAGGACCACTTCCACCCTGCCAAATACATGGGGTGGGTTTGCAGTTACCCAAGCAAGGATTATGGCCAGTCAACATTATGTTCTACCTCAAGTACCTTAGATGAACAATTCTGTTAAGTCTGCCTATAGCCACGAAGTCCTATAGGGCCAGGAACGTAGCTTAGTGGTAGAGCACTTGCCTACCATATATGAGATCCTAGATTCCATCATTGGAAAAAAAAAAAAAAGACTCATAGGAACTTAATAACTAAGCTGGACTCGAGTGGTCCTTGTGCCTCAGCTGGGACTAGCATACAGGCACAAACCACTGTGTCCAGTTTTTTGTTTTGTTTATTGCCATCTAAATAACACAAGTATTGATCCTAGTAATCTACTTATCTTTGTGCTATTACTTTTTGACTTAATTCTAGCTGGGGTGTGGCTCTTTTGCATGTATGAGGCCCAGGGGATCATCCCCAGCACAGCAAAATTAAATCTTCAGATACATTAATCACCTTGATTTCTAAGAATTTCTGAAGTTGGGTGTGGTCAGGTACACCTGTGATCTCAGGAAGGATGGTCTTGAGTTTAGCAGCAGACTGCTACAGAGTGAGACCTTGCAGGGGCCTGGGGGGTGTCACAGAGTTGCTTTTGTTTGTTAAGGCATAGAAGGGACCTAAAAATAAATGCATTGGCTGCTAACCCTATCGTTCTTGATTACGTGTGTGTTCCCTCACCTCATATTTTCAAACTAGTTCATTGGCAGGAAGTGAGCATAATTCATATTCAAAATGTTTTGGCAATTACTAATCAGCATCCACCAAATGTCAAGGAACTTAACTAAAGGAGAACTCATACTCTGGTGTGCAAGAACTTGCAAACAGATACAACCCTTTTCCAGTGAAGGATTAGCATGTGCAAACTCATCCATGCCGTGTGCATTTATGTAATCCTGTTCCTACTTTCATGGACGGTTGATGAATTGTATTTGAAAAGCAGCACTAGTTGGAGGGATCATATAGGCCTCACCTTGTCAGACAAGCTCTGTGCTGCTGAGCTACACCCTTGCCCCTTTGTCATATGTGTCATGTTTTCTATTTTCAGTACTTGTGAAAATGTCTAGAAAACACTCCCACAAAACTACTTGTATGACAACAACTTGCATGTCGGGTATGGTGGCTAATCCCAGTAGAAGCAGGCAGATCTCTGTGAGTTCGAGGCCACCTTGGTCTGCACAGTGAGTTCCAGGCCATCTAGGACAACATAGTTAGACTCTGGGAGGTTACAGGGTGGGGGGTTGCAC
Source organism: Peromyscus eremicus (assembly GCF_949786415.1). Classification (NCBI taxonomy): domain Eukaryota; kingdom Metazoa; phylum Chordata; class Mammalia; order Rodentia; family Cricetidae; genus Peromyscus; species Peromyscus eremicus. The sequence goes on along the minus strand of NC_081433.1, from coordinate 15,664,156 downwards.
AACAAACCACCTAGTGTATGTCTGTGTAAATTGCCATGTTCACAATGATCACCATTCCTGGGAATGTTAAAGGCAAAGAGGGAGAGGAAAAGAAAGGAAAAGTGGGTGAAAGTCCCTTTTTCTGGCTTTCAAGGAAATGAAATAAAAGACCAGCCCAGTGTCCAGGGTAAAGCCGGATTCCTCACCTCAAGTAAAGGTCAAAGACGAAGCCCTTTCCCAGAGAAGCCCAGGGGGGTTTCAGCATTCACGGGGCTCTGTAGGTCACATCCCAAGCTTATGCTTGAGCAGTTTCTAGAACGGCAGCTGTTTGCAGGATCTACTGTAATATGCCAAATAGCCAAGGTTCTTGTTTCAAAAATATAATAACACAATTTCATAACCAACTTAAGTATTTTCAGCTAAAATGATAGTTTTCATAACTAAAGATAAAAACAGTAATTTCTATCACTCTGGGCTACTCTACAGATGGAATTTACCTTATCTGGTCCAAGCTAATTTGACAGTAAAAACCAATATGATATATGGCCCTGAACATATCATTCTATTATTTACCTTTCTAAAAAAATAGGGGATGAATATTGACATTTTTACACCTTAGGAGGCAGAGGTGGGTGGGTCTTTATAAGTTTGAGACCAACTTGATCTACATACCAAGTTCTAGGTCAGCCAGAGTTACATAATAAGATCCTGTATCAAATAAAAATATTTTTTACATCAGTGATAAACTATAGAGAGGGATTTTTGTTTTATTTTGTTGCTGGAGACTGAACCCAGGGGACATGCTAAGAGTCCACTGTACTACCATGCTGCAAACCCTCAGTCTATACCAATTACTTTAACAAAAAAAAAAGAGGCATAATGCCAAAAGTCTGTAAACTACCAAAAATTTAAATTTCCACAACTTTGTATTAGTCCTGTTATTTCTATTTCAAGTATTAAATATGTCAAGATGCATAATTTATAGGTGTATATAACTATAAAAATTGCAATATGATTCTCTGAAACTCCAGGAAGTTTAGATAGCTCACTGATGAAGAGCACTTGCTGCTTTTCCAGAACTAGAGTTCGGGTGTCAGTACCCATGTTGAGCAACTCACAACCACGTGTAACTCCAGCTCCATGAGGATCCAGTGCACTCTTCTGGCTTCCGTAGGCATACATTCATGTGCGAACACACACACAGAGAACACACATGAAAACAAATGAGTAAATAAATCCTTAAAAATAAACTTAAGGGGCTCAATGGGCAAGAACACTTGCTATGGAATCACGACCTGAGTTCAATCCCCTCGCACCCACATCAGAAAAGCTCGATATGGCTACACATACCTATAACCACAGTCATGTGGGAAGCAGAAGCCAAAGAATCACTGGGGCTTCCTGGACGCCAGCGTAGCTCCAGGTTCAGTGAGAGACCCTATCTCATGGGAATAAGGCAGAGAATGATAAAGCATCCTCTAGCCTCTATCTATCTATAGGATAGGCAGATGCTCCCCACTCCTCCCATACCTGTGAGCATGCACCACACACATATATTGCATTCACACACACTAAAAAAGGTAGACTCCTAGATGGAGAATAGGCATTCTTTTTTTTTTTTTTTTTTTTTGAGAATAGGCATTCTTTCATTACCAAAAAGAACAAATACCATTAGAGAACATTTCCATACAAAGGAATGTAAGGAAAGGACAATGGTGTGTCTTACATGTAGTTTCAACATCTATATTTATGAATCTATGAACTGATAGCAACCAGCTTGGCAATAGAACTGATCCTTATTAAATGTTTAAGGAGGGAAGGAACAGCCTGTTTCTCAGAGTGGCAGGTGAGACCTTTGAAAGGTCGACAGGCTGGACATGAAGGCTGCACATGAGGATCTGATTTAGATCCCCAACACCGCATAGCACTGTGTAACCCAAGAACTGGGAAGAAAGGGGGAACCCTGAAGATCATTGGCTGTCAAGGCCAGTTCATCGAAGGAATTCCAGGTTCAACAAGAAAACTATCACAAAAAAACATGGTGGCGAGCAACGGATGGAGAAAACCAGTGCTGTTGACCCCTGGCCCCTACACATCCACATACATATGTGGCACATGCCCACACAAACACATATATACAATAACACACACTGTTACTAAAATTCCTTCCCAGAGGGTAAAGTGGCATCTATTCCTCCTCCTAAGGTCCTAAGGACAGAGGCACGATTCTGCCAAAGTTCATTCTGGGGAACCAGTGAATTCGTTGGGTGTATTAGTCAGGGTTTTCTAGGGTCCTGGAGCTCACTGATTGGGCTGGTGGCTGGCCCACAAACCCCGGGAATCTTCCCATCTGCGCCTGTAGAGTGCTGTGGTTACAAATGTGTGCGGCCACGTATTGAACTCAGGTCCTCCTGCTTACCAAGTGATCACTATACCAACTAAACTATATCCCCAGACCTGTGATTTTTATCACAACACAGGCAATGCCAATCTAATGGCTTGCCTTCCCTTTTTTTCCCCGTTGGTCAACATGGCATAGGAGATATCCCAGTCCTCCCATCTAGAGACAAACAAATCTAGAACAGTCAAAAGTGACATTTTGCACAGAACAAAACGTATCAGAGACAAATGCATCTACAATTCAAAGAATACTGGCAACCAGGCAACGGAAATAACACTGTGTGTGTGTGTGCGCGTGCGTGTATATGTGTGCACGTATTCTTGCTTCCCTTCTCTGTGCTGAATGGAAGCAAACCGCCTGCGTAACAACCGTCAGCGGGAATTTGATGCAGTGGCCTAGGTTGGGCCTGAGAATCTGCGTTCCTCAAGGCCCCCAGATGACGGTGTAGTTGAGTGGTCTGGAGCGCCAAGGAGCAGCAACGATTTCAACCGCTGGAAGCCGGCGCCTGCACGGGTCGGCCGCCAGGCGGCACTGCCTGCTGCCCTCGCTGGGTGGTGAGCGCCCCCACGTGGCCAGTCCGGGCTTGGCGCGACCTGAGCCTGCGCTCCCTGCCTCCGCCACCGCCTTCCGGAAGTACGCTCCGTGGCGCGGTGGGTGTCCGCCCCCGGGGGGGGCGGGGGCAAAAGGGCGCCTGGCCACTTTCCCCGGGGCGTGATTGGTTAGTCCTCCCCAGCGCGCGACGTCATTTCCGGTGGATGCTGGGTTTCGGAAAGAAGCGCGGGATTTGCGCCTCCGGAGTTTGGGTCGGTGGGACACGGAGTTCCGCCGCCTCCGCCCGCGCTTCCCCTCCAGCGTGCGGGCTGGCAGGGGTGGGAAGACGAATTCCCGCGCCGTGTAGCCGCTTTAAGTGTCTACTGTGAGGTGAGCGTTGGGGCGCCCGGGCGACGTAGGTCAGGTATAGCCGTGGACCCCAGACACATAACGCATTGCAAGTTTCACATCTGAACGGAAATGGGTACCTGGGCCACTAAGGCAAATAAAATAACAAAACTGCTACTGCGGACGAAAAGAAGCACTTACCTTTTAGTACGCTTAGTTCCAGGCCCATGTAATAGAAAGGATTGGGAGAGAAAATGACAACTGACTTAATCCTTGAGGGACTAAATGCAACACTGAAAATTAGCCTATGAGTTCTCTATCCCTGGCCAGTGGTTCCCCCTCCAGCCCCAGGAAACATTGCCCTAAAAACCTTTTGTAAGTAAATGGGGGGAAAGTGGCAGGGTGTTGGTTTATTCTCGTTAGGTTCCTGGTTCAGAAACGATGACAGAGGTGCTGGATCTCCATGGACAGGACTCTGATGGGGGTAGTGAGGAGGTGGTACTGACGCCTGCAGAACTCATTGAAAGACTGGAGCAGGTAAGCACCCCAAGTAGAACCCCTGTGCTCCGTTCTTAGTCCTTACCTTACTCCAGATGTGCAGTACCAGGGCTCAGAAAATAAGGACGCCGAATGGGTAGATATATCTACAGCGTGTCCAGTGGACATATCTACAATACATCCCCTACCCCTAAGACTCATGGAACATCAAAGAAAAGGAAGCAGAAAGATTGTAAGAGCCAGAGGACCAGGAAATCTGCGCAGTTGTCTTCTAAATGTGACAGGGAAGCTATACCCATGAGAACTCAGTAATATGGCTGCTTAAACAAGGCCTGAACAGTGAATGACAACACCAACTAACATCCCACCGTGACCGGGGAAGTCTCACAAGGCCCCACCCCTAAGTTAGCTGAAAATAACAACTGCTGAGAGAGGGAGAATTAGTCTTCCTTGAGGATGAGATCCCTAAATGGTTATCTAATACCAAATGGTCAGACTTAAAAACATACAAGCAACACTAAATGAACTAAGCAGTTTGTAATTATGTATTTATTTGCGTATGCATATATATGGAGGGAGAAAAGAGGAAAGATGTATTTTAAATAAAAGGTTTAAAAGGTTTCCTACAGTGCAGTGTTTCTCATTTCGGTGATTGTATTTGTTTGCTGGGACTACATAATCGAGCACAGATTGAGTGGCTTACCCAAGAGCTTTATTTTTGTGTTTAAGAGGCTGAGATCAATGTACTTGCATGGTTGGTTTCTTCTGGGGCTTCTCTCCTTGGCCTGTAGGTGGCTGTCTCCTGTGTCTTCACTTGGTCCGCTTTCTTGGCCGTGTCTGTGATACAGTTTTGTTTTCTGAAAAGGACATGGGTCCCATTGAATTAGGGCCCACCCTAATGAGCTCATTTGTAGCACCCTCACCCCTTTAAAACCCTGTTCCCATCAGTCACATCTGGAGGCGCTGAGGTAGGATTACAGCCGTGCTGAGCAACTACTCTGTTGAGTCGGAACCCAGTTATCAAACAGATTTTGAAGAACAAAATTCAGTTCATAACCATGATGATCATATTTAATATTATGACTGGAGACTGAGAGTATATATAGCTCAGTGGTAGACAATTGCCCAACTATGCACTAAGCCCTGGGGTGGTAGAGAATTGCCCTACTATGCACCAAGCTTTAGGTTCAGCCCCAGAATTACGAAGAATTTCTTTCTTCTTCTTTTTTTTTTGGCGGGGGGTGTTTGTTTTTTCGAGACAGAATTTCTCTGTGTAACAGCCCTAGCTGTCCTAGATCTCACTCTGTAGACCATTCTAGCCTTGAACTCACAGAGATCTGCCTGCCTCTGCCTCCCTAATGCCAGGATTAAAGGTATGCTCCTGGTAAAGAATTTCTTTATATAGCTGTATCACTATTAGAGAAGTTTGAAATAAAACTTACAGTTATAGCAAACACAATACTTAACTGTGTCGTGATGATGATACTTGGGAAAGCAAATCATAACAGTTGAGCCTGATTGTCATATAAATCTGAACCGAGCTAAAACTTAGTTTCCTGTAATTGAAAGATAAGTATACTGGGCAAGCAAGATGGCTCTGTGGGTAAAGATGCCTTTTAGCATGACAGCCCGGAGTTTGACCAGCAAGACCTATATGTGTGTTGTCCTCTGACCTCTACATGTGTGCTCTCTCTCTCTCTCTCTCTCTCTCTCTCTCTCTCTCTCTCTCACACACACACACACACACACACACACACACACACACACTTAATAAAGTAGCAACAACAAGAGAAATTATTTAGAAAGATTAAGTCTAAGCCAGGCGTGGTGGCATGTGCCTTTAATGCTAGTACTCGGAAGGCAGAGGCAGGCCAATGGGATTGAGACCCGTCTGGTCTGCATAGGCAGTTCCAGTGCAACCAGGACCACAGTGAGGCCCTGTCTCCGAAAAGGAGGAAGGAAGGAAGAAACCTGATGATGCTCCCTGTTGGTGAGGAAGTAGAAATGTGTTCCCAGTTGATGGCCTTAGATGACAGGTAAAGCTAGAACACCAGGTGGCATTACTGAGCAGTTACCATAATGGTGAATGAAGTAAACAGTGATTTAAAATTTTTTTCAGTTGAATAAAAGCTTCTCCCCTGAAGGAAGAGATGAAAGGTCACCATGAATCATGAGTTGTCCTTAGAGCGTTCCTCATCTCCCAGCTGGTAGTCTTCCGTGTGAGACACTTGCAATGTTCACGGCCCGTGAACTGTCTCCAGTTTGTTTTGCTCTGTTTTGTCACTCACTGTTCCCGTGTTGGGTTTTAGGCGTGGATGAATGAAAAGTTTGCCCCTGAGCTGCTGGAAAGCAAGTCTGAGATTGTCGAGTGTGTCATGGAGCAGCTAGAGCACATGGTAAGAGTTACTTGTCTCTGGGTTGCAGAGGAAGAGAAAGCTAAAAGCATTTGGCCAGCATAGTGAAATGTGCTCTGATAGCAAGTCTTTTTGTTTGACTCAGCCCAGTACTTTAAAAGAAGTTCTAGCTGTATTAATCGAGGTTCTTTAAAAGGGGAATGGAAAGAATGAATATATATGGTGGATTATGGGGGCCCACAGAAGTTTCCTAGTGAGATCTGAGCTTGCTTTACCCAGCAGGGCTGCATAAGGGGACGGACTGACCACATACATGGTTACTGGGTGTTTGGAAGGGTCTGCACTTGGCTGTGCTATGGGAGGTCTTTTGCTCCACCCCTTGACATTCCTTTAAAAAGCCCTTTAGAAGAGCCAGAAGGGGCCAGTGGATTAGGATCCAGGCCCTCCCAAGGCTATCCTGTGTTTTTATCTGTCTCTCTCCCCTCTATATTTCTATCTAACTTTCTTATCCCTCATTCCTCAATCCCTGGGGGGGGGGGGAAGGTCCCCCACAGTGTATTTATTACAGTGGCTTACAGGCTGTGGTCTGACTCCCAGCAGAAAGGCCAAAAATCTGATAGTAAGTAACTCAGTCAATAGGATGTGTGTCTGAGTGATCTTCAGTATATTTTGGAATCCCTAAGAAGTACGTTCTATTACTAGGGAAGTAATGCCTCAGCAGCAGGATGGATGAACTTGCCGTCAAGAGAGGACAAACAGGCAAAAACAAGAGCTTCATCTTCCCATGTCCTTTTATGTAGGCTGCCCACAGAGTGTATGGTCAGTCTTCCCATCTCAAAGGATATAATCAAGGAAATCCCTCACAGGTGTGCCCAGCTGCTTGCGTGTTAGTTGATTCCAGATGTGGTCAAGGTGACAGTCAAGATTGGTCATTGCATCTGTTTATAAACTACAGGAGTTTCCCTAAAGTCTTTTAGTTAATTTGTATTTTATGTGTATGAATGTTTTGCCTGCATGTATGTTTGTGCTGTATGCATGTCTGGTGCCTATGAAGCCCAGAAGACAGTATCAGATTCCCTGGAACTGAGGTTACAGATGGTTATTAGCTGCTGTGTGGGTGCTAGGTGTCAAACCGGGGTCCTCTGCAAGAGCAGCAAGTGCTGTCAACCACCAAGCCTTCCAGCCCAAGAGTCCTGTAAATACTAGCATGTCAGCTTCCCACAATCTAAGGTCTGTCACTGACTCTACATTCTACATGAGAGGACTTGGCCAGAGCAGCTAACTATAATCCCATTCACGGTGCTGTCCTGTCCCCTCTGATTCCTAACAACCCTTCCTTCACATCCTTATCCTGCCCCAGCCCTTGTAGACATTTAAGTTTGTGGGTTTTGGCTTGGAATGCTTAGATTATTACCACCTTCAGAGCAAATTTACAATGTCTGTTTTATAGACTGTCGTAGTGGAGTGGTTGCTGGGTTCTTTCAGCTCTGTGTGTATGCTCAGGCACATGTGTGTGTGCGTGAGAAGGTCATAATAACTTGGATGTCAGTCTTTCCCTTCCACCTCGAGACGGGTCTATTAGTTGCTCACTGCTGTGTCTGCTCCTAGCTGGCCTGGGAGCTTCCAGGACTTTTCCTGTCTCTGCCTCTCTTCATGCTGTCTGAGTGCTGGGATTGCAGACATGCACTACCACATCTGGCCTTCCTGAGGGTCTGGGAACCACACCCAGGTTCTCAGTAGCAGTAGCAGGTACTTACCCACCGAACTGTCTCCCAACCCCTAAACTAGTTTCTAACACTGGTTCACGGACCCTTAGACGTTTCTGCTGTTGCTGTATTATCTCCTTCACAATTGGATTGGAGTCCTGGACCCTTGTGGCTGACCATTTTCAGATTATATTACAAAAAATCACCTTTAAAATGGGTACTTTTGAATGATATACCTAGTAGAGTTATTTGTTATTTGCCAATGTTTATAGTGTTTAGTGTTTGGACATCATGATTTAAATTTCTCTTACAATAGGAAGAAAATCTCAGAAGAGCCAAAAGGGGGGATCTGAAAGTCAGTATCCATCGAATGGAGATGGAGAGGATCCGCTATGTCCTTAGCAGCTACTTGCGGTGTCGACTCATGAAGGTTTGATGGGCATTAATGCAGTAAAATTTGGAATATCGAATAGCATGGGGAGAGGTTCAGGGCCTGCAGATTCTAAGAGCCCAGCATCACTGTAGCCAAAGAATAAGGAGAGTACATTCTGGGAAGTGTAGCTGAAACTATAGGTTGGATAAGCCCAGGAAAAATCTAACATTGTTTGTTTGTTTGTTTGTTTGTTTGTTTGTTTGTGACAGGGTCTCAGTGTGTACCTCTGGCTATATGATTGTCCAATTCCATGGAAGTGGTCAAACTACAATGGAATAGGACAATCACATCCATTATTCAAGATAAGAAGCGTATAGGAACACCATTCAGAATCACATTAACATAGCTGACAACTAGATTCATCTCAGTAAACTCTGCACTTAATCCATCCTGACGTGTTTGAAGTATAATTACCCGATCCAGGCACCACAGTGTCCTTGTGTGGCTTGGAGCTTGAACGCTGAATTTAGGGCTTTGATACTTAAGCCTCTTAAACATTACCTTTTGGATTTAAATATTTTTGTGTGTACAAGTGTTTTGCTTGCACGTTTGTGCACCTTGTGAATTTGCAGTGTCTTCAGAGGCCAGGAGAGAGTATCAGATCCCCTGGAACTGGAGTTACAGATGGTTGCAAGTTCCCATGTGGGTGCTGGAAACCAAACCTAGGTCCTCCAAAAGCAGCAAGTACTCTTAACCACTGAGCCATCTCTCCAGCCCATTAAATGTGATCTTATTAAGTTGGGCCATTATCCTAGTCTCAGAATCCTGATCTTGTCACTCAAAATATTAGCTATCTCTTAATATTTTGTCATCAACAGTTTTGATACATATGCAATAAAAATTTTTATCTGACTCATTAATAAGACTAAGCCAATAGTAAGAGTATTTTACCATAATCTTCTCTCAGCTAGACATCTACCCACTGAACAATTTGGTTTTTGTTACTGTTTTTGTGGGGTTTCTTAATTTGGGAGGGGGTATCTTTTGGGATCAGGTCTTACCATGTACCCATGACTAATCTGGAATTCACTACATAGGCAGGGCTGGCCTCAAACTCAAAAGATTTGCCTGCTTCTAACTCGCTAGTGTTGGGATTAAAGGTGTGAGTTAACATGCTCATCTGCTTTTGTGTTTTTATTACATGTGTTTATTCATGGATTTTTTTTTGTTGTGGCAGATTTTATAAAGGTTAGGATGGCTTCAAACTCACTCTGTAGCCAAGGATAACCGTGAACTCATGATCTTCCTGTCTCTACTTCCCGATTGTTAGGGTTATAAGCAAACATTCCCATGCCAATTTATGTAGTGCCTGGGATCAAGCCCAGTGCTTTCTGTATTCTAGGCGGTTATTCTGCCAACTGCATCTCCAGCCCTTGTTTCTGTTTGAGACAAGTGTTCACTGTAATCCAGGCTGACCTGATCTCGATCTTTCTGCCTAGCCTCTAAAGTGCTATTACAGGCATTAGTGGCCTTGCCCAGCTCAACAGGTGTTTTGTTTGCTTGTTTTTTGGATTTTTTTTTTTTTTTTTTTTTTACACTTACTGGCCTGCATGTTGAGGTCAGAGGACATCTTGTGAGAATATGTTCTCTGCTTTCCTCTGTGTTGGTTCAGAGGATCAAATTCAGGTCCTCAGGCTTGATGGTAAGTGCCTTTACCTGCTGAGTAGGTAGGAACCCTGAACCAGGGCTAGAATTGAACTTGGGACCTCACATATGCCAGGCAACCCACCACCGAGTTGTTTCCATCCTAAACAGTGCTCTTTATTCGTCTGTGTCTAATCCCCTTAGTTCATTGGTAGGATTAGTTTAAGAAGGCATCACAGAGATATCAGATCTTATCTTTGCTAAGACAGGGTCTCCGTGGAGCCAGGGCTGCCTCAGATGAGTTCTTGTTGAGTCCTAGGATTATAGGCATTTACCACGTGCCTGACTGTTAGGTGACTTCACAGAAGAGTATACAAGGAAAACACTTTAGAGATAGACTGACGGTTTAAAGAGCGGCCGGTGCTGCCTTTCTTTGCCCTCTCCCTGCTGGTCAGTGTCCGTCCCTTAGACAGACAGACCGCTTCCTTTAACAGGAAGTGACAGCACTCACTCCACACGGCAGGCCATTCCTCCCGGGCCTCTGGGGACACACTAAATGCTTTTTTGTAGCATTTAGTTTTTTGGTTTGTTTGTTTGGTCTGGTTATTGATGTTGAGTTTTTTTAGGTCTTACTGCTGTTTTCCAAGCTGTATATCTTATTACTGGTAATACTCTTAAAGTTAAATGTCGTTTTTATGTTTGTGTATTCTGTATATATTTTTTCAGCTCTTGTATGAGTTTCAGCTCCTAGGAAGATAGATACCTGTACATTAAATGTTAAATGATGCCCTTTCTTTTCCTTACCATCTGATACAGTTTGTTTTCAGAATTTCTTTACCAAAAGCTTTCCCTTTTGAATTGTCTTCCTTTTTGGGGTCTTAGAATCATTCTTTCTCTGAATTCTTGGAAGTTTGCTTGTGACTTTTTTTTTTTTTTTTTTTTAAAACAATTTATTTATTACATACACAGTGTTCTGCCTGCATGTACGTCTGCACACCAGAAGAGGGCACCAGATCTCATTATAGATGGTTGTGAGCCATCATGTGGTTGCTGGGAATTGAACTCAGGACTTCTGGAAGAACAGCCAGTGCTCTTAACCACTGAGCCATTTCTCCAGCCCATTGCTTGTGACTTATTTTTTAACCCCTCGGTGCTTGGGGAACTGGACCTTGCACATGCTAGACAGGTGCTCTACCACCAAGCCAAATTCCCAGCTCCTTGTCAGTTTTTTTTTTTTTGTTGCTGCTGCTAACTTTACCTACGTGGGTGTTTCGCCTGCATATAAGTCTATTCACAGTGTTCTCGTCTGGTGCCCAGGGAGGCCGGAGGGTACCATTGGATTCCTTGGAACTGAAGTTGCAGGTGGTTGTGAGCTGTCATGTGGGTGCTAGGAATTGAACCCAGGTCCTTCGCAAGAGCAATAAATACTCTTAACCACTGAGCAATTTCTGTAGCCCTTTCTCGTCAGCTTTAGAATTGGCAACAACCTCATCCAGCAAGCTCCAGGACAGTGAGACAGTGTCTCAAAAATCCAGGTCGATGACACCTGAGGAGTGAAACCCAAGACTGTCTTCTTGCCTGTACATGTATGCACACGCATATGTGTACCCCCCATACACACATATGAACGTGCACAGGCACATACACATAATAAAACTAGGCCTTGGTGTAGCTCAGTGGCAGAGCACTAGCCTGGTGTATGCAAGGCACTGAGATCAGGGAAGCATGTGAACCCTCAGTGATGAATTTTCATCTTTATTATATATCATCACAGATAGAGAAGTTCTTCCCTCACATCCTAGAAAAGGAGAAAACGCGCCCGAGCGAGGAACCTTCCATCCTTTCTCCAGAGGAGTTTGTCTTTGTCAAAGAGTAAGTAAACAGGAAGTGTGGACTTGCTTCTGCGTTTGGATTCCAGCATGAGCTTCGTCCACAGTGGTCAGCCTGGGCGCCCTGGTGGCTCCCGTCGGTGCACACCACAGCCGTTTGAATTTCTTTGTTTCAGGTATATGGATCACACAGAGACCCATCTTAAAAACGTTGCCTTAAAGCACATGCCTCCCAACCTGCAGAAAGTGGACCTCTTGAGGGCAGGTAAGCAGAGCTGCCTTTTCCAGATCAAGATCAGGACCATAATGTACATCCCAGACATCTCCATGTACCCGAGAGTCAGCTCTCTTTAGTCAGTGTAGAAAAACAGGAAAATAGGTAGCAGGGAAGCAACTGAGACACTAGGAGGAAAGAGGAGGGTTCTGGTTAAAGACAGAAGTATTCAAAACTACATGTCAAGATCACTGTGTCAGCGTTATTCACTCTTGTGTCCTGCAAATGGGATTGGACTCATGGCTGCTACTCCAGATACAGACTTCTTCCTTTGTTCAGCCACATACCCTCCGAGCATCTTGGAGGATCCTGGGCCTCTCTGAGCTCTAGGGAAGCGGGCATCACAGGTTTCCTAGGTTTTAGAATGTGGTGGCTACAAAGGAGGGTCGAAAGAGTTTTCTGCCTCTAGAAAGGGCTTTTCAGCTGTATTGTGAAGATCCACCAACTGAGCTTTTGTGGTTGTCAATGAAATCCCTATCCCTCGGCTTCACAGCCTGCTATAGTTGAGTCTAATGGGACAGAATGGCCAGACCAAATCAAACCTTTCTCTAGGGGAGCAGATCTTACCTTGTTTACTGAGCTCAGTGTCCCCAGGCCACACGTAAGGTGGTGCCCTCATCTTTTGCCTTGGCGTGTGTGCTGCACCAGAACGCCTGTGGTGTGTAACAGTCCTGGCACATGTTTTGGCGGCTAGACGTCTAAGATCAAGGCACCAGACTTGGCGTCTAGTAAGAACTTGTCCCCTTCATGGTTCCTGCTGTGTGTCCTGCACAGCCAAAGGGAAGAAGCAAGCATTCAGGCATCTTTACATCATCTTTTTTTTTTGTTTTTGGGTTTTTCCAAGACAGGATTTCTCTGTGTAGCTTTTGGAGCCTGTCCTGGAACTCACTTTGTAGACCAGGCTGGCCTTGAACTCACAGAGATTCACCTGCTTCTGCCTCCCCAGTACTGGGATTAAAGGCGTGTGTCACTACCGCCTGGCTCGGGCATCTTTAAAGTTACTATTCCCTTCTGTGTTTTAATCTCCTTTTAGCAGAACACTGGTCCGATTGACTTAGGGCCTACCCCAAATGGTGTCATGTAAACTTAAATACCTTCTTAAAAGCCTTCCTCCATAGTTCCATTCCAAATATAGAAGTATAGCTTGCATATATGGGTTCCAGAGGGATACATTTTAGCCTGTGAGACCTAGAACAAAGCAGACCCATACCACTTGGCAGAATTCTACATCAATAATTTCACTGAACCTGCCATAAGAACTCCAGGAGCAGAGTTGCTGTAGAAGCATAGCCCAGCTGTGGCACACATTCGTGTTGGCTTCTGGTGGTGGAAGGTGGCAACAGGTTCTTAGCCTTGATCATTGAGAGACTGCTTTGTCTATAGTCAACACTGTCACCATGTAACCCAAGCTTCCCTGTATATAAGCTAGATCTTCGTGTACATTTTTCTCTCTGCCTTACTGTGCCATTCCCAGCCTCCTTTCCCTCTTTAAATCCTGGGCTTTTAAAGAAAAAAGCACATCTGCTGCTTTGTTCCACACTATGGAAAGTGTATGTCACAATGTGAGGCTTCCCTAATGGCTCAGTTACCACCTCCTCTGGAAAGACGTGTTAATACTTGTATCTTCCAAAGTGTGCAGTGGTTTCAACTCATCTGTGGCTTCACTTTTCAAGATTTGTTATCTGTAGTTGTTGTACCATGTTCCACAAGTACAAACTGGACAGTTCTAGAAATAATTTGTAAGTTTTAAATCCTAAACTGTTGAGACTAGAGAGATGGCTCAGTGGTTTAAAGCACTTGCTACCCTTATAGAAAACCTGGGTTCAGTTCCTCGCACCCACATGGTACCTCAGAACTGTCTGTAACTCTAGTTCCAAGGGATCCAACACCCTCTTCTGGTCTCTGTGGCATTGCATGCAGGCAAACACTCATGCACATAAATAACTGAAAAATGGTTTTTAATCCTGCACTGTTCTGACCAGTATTATGAGATCTCACTTACCAGATAACTGATACTGTACCTCAGTACTTGTGTTAAAGTGGTGGCCAAACTATCCCGTAATGTGTAAGTAATTTATCTCCTTTATCATGTAGGCAATATGTCCTCTCACCGCAAACATAGGGCGGGTTCAGGGCAATAACAGAAGCTACTTTATTACAGTGTAATTGCTCTTATATGATTAGTGCTTATGTGATTAAACTTTATCATAAGTATGTACATAAAGAGAAGTATATATAAGATTCCGTACTATTCACTGGGGTTCTTGGAATGGACCCCTTTCCAAATAGAAGACTGTTGCATAGGAGAATCCCCTGTACATTGCCGATCGCCCCTCACATCTCCCTCTACACCACAAGTCTCAGTAGCATTAACCCTAGTGACTTTTGTCATGTTGAACACATTAGCTGTTTTATGATTCCATGTGTCTTTTCCTGGCAGTTCCCAAACCAGACCTGGATTCCTACGTGTTTCTGAGGGTGAAAGAACGACAGGAAAACATACTGGTGGAACCGGAAGCCGACGAGCAGAGGTGAGTGCCGTGTGTGGCTTCCCCATGGAGAAGTGGCTAAGTGCTGTACATAATGCTTCCTCCTCTTTCAGAGACTATGTCATTGACCTGGAGGAGGGCTCCCAGCACTTGATCCGATACAAAACCATTGCACCTCTTGTTGCTTCTGGAGCAGTTCAGCTAATATAAAACAGAAAAACAAGCCTGCAGACGTGGAATCGTGGACAATATTAGAAACCCATTTCCTTCGTGCAGACTACTTGGACATGGAAAAGGAATCAATGTGGATTCCCTTCACCACACTCTTCTAACGTCCTACTGTTCTAGCCAGCACCAGCAGATGGAGCCCTTGTTCTGTGAGGATACTCAGCAAATAAATGGACTGTCAGATGTGTGCCTTTTCTTTTTCTGTTTATTGAGCTCGGGAAAGGTCATGAAGAGGCTTCTCCTCCCTTCTGTGATGGTGAGATGGATTGGGCATAACTTGATGATGACAAGAAGATTCCTTTAGCTTTCCTGGTAGAAGATCATAAGCAGATTGAACAGTTATGATCCGCTTCTATACATCATTAAATATGTGACCTGATGTTTTGGAACCTCAAATATTGAACTTAACACAAGTTTCTGTCATGCATGACTGAAGAAAGTCAACTAAGCCACTGTTAAATGTCAGGCTATGGTAGAGAAGTCTTTGGACAGTTCTTAGCTTAATGTCTAATGGAGTGGATTCTCCCTGTGTCTTAGGCAGCTTTGCCTGGCAAGTCTTCAGGCCATTTGGCTGTCCCTGATCCAGCTTCTGAACAGAGCATCATCATTAACTGTCTCCTAAGTTAGGACCTCAGCAGTATTCAGGGATATGGATAAAATGACCTAATGTGAACAGCTTGAAAGACCCCCTGAAGGCAGTCTTCCCTCAGGAGAGACCCTTGCCCAAGGATCACACCGAGACCACGAATCAGATGCAAACAGCAAGAGGCTTTATTCGGGAACACGGGTACCCGGGGCGACACAGTCTCTCAAGAAGCTCAAGGGACTGGCGCGCCCACGGGCTGGAGCAGGGGGTTTTTATAGGGTCGGGGCAGCCGAAGCTCGGGTACAGAAGCAAGAAGCCTAGTTACAGGGTTTTGATTGGATGATTCAAATGAGGCCAGGTTCAAACCCAGGTCAGTTCGTGGTTTCTCCCCGAACTCGCCACGCCTAGCTTTTGTCTAGGGTACAGGGTGTTTTTCTGACCTTTTAGTTCCTCGCTCTGGGGCCAGGTGGCTAACCACAAATGTTCTGTTTATTCCATGTCTGTTAACTGAACTCCTCAGTACCTCTCAGGCTTTATTCAAAAACAGCTGAGCTAAGCTATGTTAGGCGGGGAGGCTGGGGGTCTTTCATTCCCCCATTTTCTTATCTCAGGAATGGAATCCTCCATTCATGGGGAAGATTGGTGACGTGACTCGAGTTCCATCTGGTTGAGCCTCTGGTATTGCTGGGTTAATACCAAAGTCTGAACAATAGAGACGCGTTCCCTGATAAATTGGACAAGTCTACTTAGGATACAGGGCCCAAACGTCAGGAGGAGTAATAGAATCAGAAGGGGTCCCAGAAGGGTGGAAATGAGGGTGGTGAGCCAGGGGGACCTTCTGAACCATCCTTCAAACCATCCCTGTTGCTCTTCAAAGAATTTTTGTCTCTGTTCTAATCGTTTTCTCAACTTAGCCATGCTATCTCTCACCACCCCAGTATGATCCGCATAGAAGCAACATTCCTCTTTAAGGGCGGCACACAACCCTCCCTCCTGTAAGAATAGAATGTCGAGTCCCCTTCTGTTCTGGAGCACTACTTCAGAGAGGGAGGTCAGGGATTTTTCTAAGGCGCTTACTGATTCCTCTAGGTTCCGAATGTCCTGATTCATGGCCGCTTGGAGCTGTCTGAATTGTTGGGTTTCCATTAGGGCGGTGGTGCCTGTCCCTACCCCGGCTGCTATTCCTCCCATAGTCAGCCCCCCCAATAATAGGGCCAGAGTGAGAGACGCCGGCTCTCTCTTATACCGATAGGGTCTCATCTCAAAGTGTGGGTAAATCTCCTCTGGTGTATGGTAAACAATCTTTGGATACAACTCGATGAGCACACAAAAATCAGAGGTAGCATTGAGGGCTGAGGCTGAAACGCAGGGGGTGAGCCCAGTATTACATGCCCAATAGGTACCATTAGGGCCGGTGACATAACCAGAGACAGCGCTTATGGATAGGGTGCGGTTACACAGGTGTTGGTGGGTGCGGGGGACGCTCCCTAGACATAGTTCTTGTCCTGACACCTCTGAGATTGTGAGCTTATGTTGGGCTGTTCCTAGACATTGGCTCGGAGGGGGACTGTGAGTGTTAGTATAATTGCTCTGGGTTGCTATCCCCTCGTAGTAGGGAGGTTGGGAAACCAGACATAGCCAACATTCTCGCGTTCTATTTGGGTAGGTTACATTTAAGGCCTGGTAAGCCCCTGCTAGCAGACCCAAGAGCCGGTCTCCGGTTCCTGGCCGGGGCGGTTTGGTAGTGGCCGGAGTTATACCTGGGCTGGTAATCGAACCGGGTCGAGGGGTAATCTTCGGGGGTGCTGGAACAGGTAAGGAGGGGCGCTTCTGGTCAGAGAGAACCTGATTGGGGCCTATAGGGGCGGAGGCCTCCTCAATCTTAAGTTTGATAGTGAATCTTACGCCCCGATCATATCCGGTTTCATATAACCTGAGCCCCCAAGTGCGCCCCCGTTGCCAGTTCCTATCAGCCTTCCCCGGGCCAGTGAAAGTTATATTTAGGGGGAGTGAGAGCCCGGGCTCGAATCGGCTGACCTCGGTGGACCCAGCTGAGCAAGACCCCCCGCCTGTAGCCTTCCTGAAACCTCTATTGGTCTGGATCAGGTCCCAGCTGGAGCTAGGACTCCAATATGCTGCGCCAGTGGTCTCGCAGCCCCATTGGGCGCAGAAGAAATCTCCTTCCCCCCCGCATTTCTTGGCGAGGGCCCAGCCCCTCCCATCCCCCGGACAGACATAAAAGTCCGACTGGGCGAATCTACATCTTGCTTGAGGGTGACGGCATCCCGGATCCAGCCAATGCACCCCCCCCCGGGTGGGTGGAGGAGTTTAAGGCATCAAGCTTAATGCCCTCAACCCCCCAGAGTCCCGAATTCAATGCCAACTGACAGAAGTCAGGGGTTAGGGGGGGCCACCATGTAAAGGGGGTATGAAGGGCGGTCGTCTGCCAGACCGTTTCCCCAGTTTGTGAGATGACCTGCCAAGTGAGTTTCTTGACTAGGTGCGGGCTCTCTGCCGCCCCAGTCCCCTGGGGGTAGACAGAGAGCAAGAAGAGGGGGAGGAAGAGGAGCCGCGGGCCAACCTTATTTTTAGGGGGTTCTGTGTGCGGTACACTGTCCATGTTGATTCTCTGGATCCTGCTGGGTCGGTCTCCCTGGCAGCCTTCACATGAGAGGCGTGGATCCATGCAGCAATCCCGTCGACCTTGAGTGCAGTGGGGGTGGTCAGCAAGACAGTGTAGGGCCCCTTCCACCGTGGCTCTAGATTCTTAGTCTGGTGGCGCCGGACCCAAACGGAGTCCCCAATCTGGAAAGGGTGGGGGACCACCGGCTTGTCCAGCTGCTCTCGGTAGGCTTTAGCCAAGGGTTTCCAGATCTCCTTCTGCACCAGCTGGAGGGCCTGTAGATGTGCCTCTAAAGTGGGGCTGGTGGCAAAAGATGAGATATCAGGATGGAGAAATTTCACGACTGGAGGTGGGGCCCCATATAGAATTTCAAAAGGGGTTAGGCCGTGCGGCCCAGGAGTATTCCGGGCTCGGTAAAGAGCCAAGGGAAGTAGGAGCACCCAATCTCTAGTGCCAGTTGCAAGCGTTAATTTGGTTAAAGTCTCCTTAATTGTCCTATTAGCTCGCTCTACCTGTCCTGAACTCTGGGGGCGGTATGCGCAATGGAGTTTCCAATTAACCCCCAATAATTTGGCCACTTTCTGACTTACCAGAGAGACGAAGGCAGGCCCGTTGTCCGACCCCAATATATGAGGCATCCCATACCTGGGGAAGATCTCTTCCAACAGTTTCTTTGTTACCACGTTAGCCGTTTCATTCTTGGTTGGAAATGCCTCAATCCATCCTGAAAAGGTGTCCACAAAGACCAGGAGGTACCGGTACCCGTAGAGTCCGGGTTTTATTTCTGTAAAGTCTATTTCCCAATGTACACCAGGACGATGGCCTCTTTGGCGGGCCCCTTTGTTTAGATGAATTTTTCCTGCGTTGACCTGGGCACAGGCTGGGCAGGTAGAAGTTACCTGCTGAAGCACCCGGTCCTGGTTCAGTAGTACTGTCCCGGTGTTTTCTCTGTCTAATAGGGCCTTTATTTTGTTTCTGCTCAAATGGGTCAACGCATGGAGGAATCTCAGCATATATCGGGTATGGGAGGTTGGCATGACCACCCGGTCCCCTAATATATAGGCTTGCCTCCGTTGTTCCCAGCCCGCCCCCATTTTCTTTGCTAGCTCATGGTCTTCTGGGCTATAGGGCATGGGGTCTCTCTCAGACTGTGGTTCTTGGATAGCCATCAACTGGCTGCTCTCTACTGGCTGGGAAGCTACTGTTCGGGCAGTCAGGTCCGCCAATCGATTCCCTCTGGCCGCCGCGGAGTCGTTCTTCTGATGCCCTGGGCAGTGGATAATACTGAGTTGGAGCGGAAGGAACAGGGCCTTTAAGAGGTCTAGGATCTCTTTTTTGTTCTTGATCTCCTTACCCGCAGATGTCAGCAGACCCCTCCGTCTGTAGATTTCCCCGTGGACATGTGCAGTGGCGAAGGCGTATCTGCTGTCAGTATAAACTGTGAGCTTCTTACCTTCTGCCATCCGGAGGGCTTGTGTAAGCGCAATCAGTTCTGCACGTTGGGCCGATGTCCCAGGCGGGAGTGACGATGCCCATATCACTTCTGATTCGGTGGTAACAGCTGCCCCGGCTCTGCGTTCCCCCTCTTCCAGAAAACTGCTCCCATCTGTGTACCAGACAACGTCGGGGTCCTTAAGCGGCTGATCTGTCAGGTCAGGGCGGGTGCCATGTACTTCGGCTAGAATCTGGAGGCAGTCATGTTCCTTGGAGGGGCTAGGTAGCGGTAGCAAGGTGGCAGGGTTAAGGGAGACTATCGGTCCAAATTTTACCCGGTCTGAGTCCAGTAGTAAGGCCTGGTAGTAAGTCATTCTGGCGTTGGAAAGCCATCTGTCCGGAGGTTGGCGGACCACGGCCTCCACTGCATGGGAAGCCAGCACAGTCAACGGCTGTCCCAAAGTTAGTTTCCCAGCATCCTTGAGTAATATGGCAATGGCTGCCACCATGCGGAGGCATGGAGGCCATCCTGTAGCCACCGAGTCCAACTTCTTGGACAAGTACGCCACAGGTCTCCTCCAAGGTCCCAGTCTTTGCACCAGCACCCCTTTAGCAAAGCCCGAGTTCTCATCTATAAACAGTTCAAAGGGTTTGGTAAGATCTGGCAGACCCAGAGCCGGGGCCTCAAGTAAGGCCTTCTTGATCTGTTGGAATGCTTTCTGATGCTCCTCTTCCCATTGGAACGTGGCCCCTGGTTTAGTGAGGGGGTATAATGGGGCTGCCAGTTCGGCAAAGCCAGGAATCCAAAGGCGGCAGTACCCAGCCGTACCAAGGAACTCTCGAACTTGGCGGGGGTTCTGAGGAGGGGGGATGGAGATTATCGTCTCCTTCCTTGCTTCTGTTAGCCACCTTTGCCCCCCGCTCAGGGTGTAGCCCAGGTAGGTAACCTTGTCTCGGCATATTTGAGCCTTCTTGGCCGAGGCTCTATAACCCTTCTGTCCAAGTCTGGCCAGTAAGGCCCGAGTGCCCTCCAGGCACTCGGTTCGACTCCTGGCTGCCAGGAGTAGGTCATCCACGTACTGGAGCAGGGTCAGGGTTGGGTGCTCGACCCGGAACCCGGCCAAATCTGCATGTAGGGCCTCATCAAAGAGGGTTGGGCTATTTTTGAAGCCCTGAGGGAGCCGGGTCCAGGTTAGTTGTCCCGAGAGCCCTTGTTCTGGGTCCCTCCATTCAAAGGCGAACAGTAGTTGACTTTGAGGGTGTAGTCTCAAACAAAAGAAGGCATCTTTCAGGTCTAGTACCGTGTACCAGACGTGGGTCGGTGGGAGGGTGCTCAGAAGGTTATAGAGGTTAGGCACTGTGGGGTGTATGTCCTCCACCCGCTTATTGACCTCTCTCAAATCCTGGACTGGCCTGTAGTCCCCTGTCCCCGGTTTCCTAACAGGCAAGAGAGGGGTGTTCCATGGGGACTGACAGGGCTTCAGCACCCCTTGGTCCAGGAGCCTCCGGATATGGGGTTTGATTCCCTCATGAGCTTCCCGTGACATTGGGTATTGTCTGATTGAAACGGGAGTCGCGGAGGCCTTTAATGAGATCATCAGCGGTGGCTGATCGCGTGCCAACCCCAGGCCCCCAGTCTCTGCCCAGGCGCGAGGAAACTCTCTCAACCAGTTCTGTAGCTCCTCAGGTGATTTCTCCGGGGGTTCTGACTCAAACAAACGGTATTCTTCCTCTAAATTGAGGGCAAGGATTTGTAGAGGGTCTCCTTTAGGGCCCGTGACCCTCGGTCCCTTCTCATCAAAATAGATTTGCGCTTTTAATTTGGTTAGTAGGTCCCGTCCTAACAGCGGATGGGGGCATTCAGGTATGTGCAGAAAGGAGTGAGTTACTTGCCCTGAAGCCAGTTGGACTTTTCTCTCGATAGTCCAATAATATCTCTTGTTTCCAGTTGCCCCCTGCACCAGTGCAGAATGCCGGCTAAGAGGCACTCCGGCATGAGTTAGGACTGAATGTTCGGCACCAGTATCAACCAGGAAGGTCACGGGCTGCCCCCCGATCTTGAGGGTTATCCTAGGCTCGGGGGGGGGGGGGGCTCCTGGCCTCGACCCCCCTAGTCCTCCAGACTAAGGAGGTCCACGGTCTTGGGCTTGGGCCGGCGGGGTCCTTGTGGCTTCTTGGGGCATTCTTGGGCCCAGTGTCCCTTCTCCTTGCAGTAAGCACATTGATCTTTATCTAGGGGTGGCCTCCTTCGTTCTCCCGACCTATCTCCCTCTCTCCGCTGTCCCTGAGACACAACGGCGGCCAGAACCTTCTTCATCTCCCTATGTTGTTTCTTATCCCTTTCCTCTTGTTTCTGCCATCTCCTTTCCTCACGCTCCTCAGGAGTTTCTCTCTTATTGAATACTTTCTCTGCTTCCTTCAATAGGTCTGGCAACCCTAGCGCCTGTAAACCCTCTAACCGCTGCAATTTGGTTCTGATATCTGAGCTAGACTGATAGATAAATGATAGGATGACACCTGGTGCTTGACCTGGGTCTTCTGGATCATACGGAGTGTACATCCTATAAGCCTCCTTCAACCTTTCTAGAAATGCAGCGGGTGTCTCTTCCTTTCCCTGTATCACATTCCTTACCTGAGCCAAATTGGTAGGCCTTCTAGCGGCCGCTCGGAGACCCGCTAAGAGCAACTGGTGATAGAGGCGTAGATGCTCCCTACCTTCAGGTGTACTGAAGTCCCAGTTAGGGCGGGTCAAAGGAAAAGCTGCATCGATGATGTTCGGGAGTTGGGTTGGCCTCCCGTCGTCGCCCGGAACCTGCTTCCGGGCCTCCAGGAAAACTCTCTGCTTTTCCTCTACTGTTAAGAGGGTCTGCAGGAGCTGCTGACAGTCGTCCCAAGTCGGCCTGTGAGTCACTAGGATGGACTCAATTAGGTTAGTTAAAGCAACGGGGTCCCTGGAAAAAGGGGGGTTATGTTGTTTCCAATTATAAAGGTCTGAGGCAGAAAAGGGCCAATATTGCATTTGTTGGTTGGGCCCTTCCCGGAGCGGAAAGGCTTTGGATGCAGGAGGGGGAGAGGCGGCCCGTCGGCCTCTGAGGTGACCTGCGACGGGAGACTGGACTGCTTCTTCTTCGTCCTCCGAGTCTTCAGCGAGCGAGGTCATCATAGGGGGCGCGCTGCCGGTCATGGCTGGTGCCGCAGCAGAGGCTGCCGCCGCCGCGGAGGCGGCCGATGCCGGAGCTGGGGCCGCCACGGGCTCAGCCGCCGGAGGGGCGGTCGGTGCCGGTGGGGGTGGCTGATAGGGCGGTGGCTCGTCTGTCAGGAGGTCTATGAGAGGAGAGTTAGAGTCCGGGGGAAGGACAGGGGGCTTGGGAGTCTCCTTGTGAGGGAGCACAGGGTAAAGGGAAGAGTCCGGGTTGAGGGGTGCAGAGGGCCCAGAGACTGGAGGGGGCTGTGGAAGGAAAGGCTTGACCCATGGAAATGGATTTTCGACCAGAGATCTCCAGATGGCGATGTATGGGACCTGGTCGGGGTGTCCATAAGGATTAGGGGCAAAAACCTTGCCCTCCACCTGTGAAATAAGAGAGAGGTTAAAGGACCCTTCTCGCGGCCAGCCAACATTCATCATGACCCATTCGGCCTCGCAGAGGGTGATCCATTTTTTCTTTTTGACAATGACACCTTCATTGTTTCCTCGGGCCTTAACATCGGACCAGTGGTCCGTGGTTAGGCTCAGTGGGGTGGTGACGGTCTGTCCCATGGTGGTCTCTAGATAAAGAAGTGTTAGACAAGTAACGATAAACAAAAAGACAAGACAGACGACAGAAATTCGCGCTGCGCGGCTTCGGCGTAAAACCGAAAGCAGAAACTCAGACGGGGATGTGGAGGAACCTCGATCTCCGTCCCCTGCCAATACCACGTATCCTTCTGACACGGGAGAGGCCCCGAAAAACCGTGCCCCAGAGGGGACTTCAGTGACCCGTGGAACGTCTTCCAGGGTTTCGGTGGGCGAAGTCCAAGCTCGTCAGCTCCTTCAGCCCCCACCGACTCAGACCTGAATTAGGGCGCCCGACGAAAACAGAAGACAAGTAGACAGACTGGGACAAGACAGATAGTGGCCGGCCAACTTACCTCCTGACAGTGGGTCGGTGGTCCCGAGGCAGGGGGTCTCTAATCCCGGACGAGCCCCCAAATGAAAGACCCCCCTGAAGGCAGTCTTCCCTCAGGAGAGACCCTCGCCCAAGGATCACACCGAGACCACGAATCAGATGCAAACAGCAAGAGGCTTTATTCGGGAACACGGGTACCCGGGGCGACACAGTCTCTCAAGAAGCTCAAGGGACTGGCGCGCCCACGGGCTGGAGCAGAGGGTTTTTATAGGGTCGGGCAGCCGAAGCTCGGGTACAGAAGCAAGAAGCCTAGTTACAGGGTTTTGATTGGATGATTCAAATGAGGCCAGGTTCAAACCCAGGTCAGTTCGTGGTTTCTCCCCGAACTCGCCACGCCTAGCTTTTGTCTAGGGTACAGGGTGTTTTTCTGACCTTTTAGTTCCTCGCTCTGGGGCCAGGTGGCTAACCACAAATGTTCTGTTTATTCCATGTCCGTTAACTGAACTCCTCAGTACCTCTCAGGCTTTATTCAAAAACACCTGAGCTAAGCTATGTTAGGCGGGGAGGCTGGGGGTCTTTCAAGCTTAACACCCGAAGAGAAGACAGACAGCTCGTGAGTTGGCACCTTGAGATGATGAAAAGCAGCCCGTGTTTCCGTCTCTTCTTCCTTTACTTTTATTTTTTTGTTACACATTTTGAGACAGGGTAGTTCTAGCTGTCATGTAGATCTGCCTCTGCCTCCCTGTTGCTGGGATTAAAGGTGTACACTACCATGCCCAGCCAGTCTCTTTGTGATAGTTCAGATGTTCACTTACATAACGCGATCAGAGTGAAATTTCTATCATTGCCAACAGAACCCAGTAGATCAAAGCAAGGAAGGTTCTCTGTAAACAAAAGCATTTGACAGTCATCTGGTAAACTGCATTCTCCAGAGTAGCTTTGTCCTCTGCATTACACAAATGTGTATTGAGCAGACAGTGTGCTAGGCACAGCCGATGTGCCTAGCTGATGTAATCCAGGGTTACAATCCTGAATTAAATATTCTTTGTCCCTGCTCAGAAAGTGTGGTAAGTCCCTTGCAGAGAATTAGGGTGACTCACCAGAGTGGCCAGATTGAAGGTTGTCCTAGTTCGAATTATATTACTGCAGTAAAACCAAAAGCAGCCTGGGGAGGAAAGGATTTGTTTCATTGTACTTCCACAACCAAGTTCATCACTGATGGAAGTCAGAGCAGGATCTCAAATAGGAACCAAGTTCATCACTGATGGAAGTCAGGGCAGGATCTCAAATAGGAACCAAGTTCATCACTGATGGAAGTCAGGGCAGGATCTCAGATAGGAACCAAGTTCATGACTGATAGAAGCTAGGGCAGGATCTCAAATAGAAACCAAGTTCATCACTGATGGAAGTCAGGGCAGGATCTCAGATAGGAACCAAGTTCATCACTGATGGAAGTCAGGGCAGGATCTCCGATAGGAACCAAGTTCATCACTGATGGAAGCCAGGGCAGGATCTCAAATAAAAACCAAGTTCATCACTGATGGAAGTAAGGGCAGCATCTCAGATAGGAACCTGGAGACCTGGAGACAGGAACTGAAGCAGAGGGCATGGAAGAACAGTTTACCGGCTTGTTCTTTATGCCTTGCCCAGTCTTCTTAAACAACCCAGGACTACCTGCTCAAGGGAGATACTGCTGTAGTCAGTTAGGCCCTCCTACATCCACCATTAATCAAGAAAATGCCCCGACAAACTTGCCTATGGGGCATTTTCTCAACTGACATTTCCTCTTCACAGAGGATTCTGACTTGTGTCAAGTTGACCAAAAATAAAATTACAAAAAAATAAAAAAATAACTGGCATAATTGACCCCTCTTCTACTTGACATACCTAAATGTTGCTATTAGAAGATAATATTACTTTCATGTTTATCCCCAAGATACTATCACTATCACAATATAAAACACATCTAACTTTTCAAATTCAAACACTTTACAAGTTCAGTCTCCTTAAAATACCCAAAGTCTCTAAAATTCTAAAAACTGGTTCCTGTAAAATCAAAACTAAGTTGCGTGCTTTTTATTCCAAGAGGGATGGACCAGGCACAGGCACAATCAAAGCAAAACCGAAATCCAACGGTGTAAATCTGTGTACAGTGTCTGAGATTACTCCCTCACGATCTGGACTCCAAAGAGCTTCAGCAGGTCTACATCTCCAGTTCTGCCATCCACAGCACATGTGCTTTGTCATTGGCTCCAGCCAGCTCCAGTCCACACCTGCTGCTCTCCTTGATGGTCTCCCACAAGCCTGGCATCCAGTATCTTGGGTCTCCTGCACCTGAGGCTGCATCTTCACCCATGGCCTCTCCTGGCCTCTCACAGTGCCACGCCTCAGCTGCTCTCCCATGACCTCATCGGCCCTGCAGCTTCCATGTTGCCAAAGCTAGTACACATGGAAGACACTTAGATGTACCAAGTTTGGCTACCAGCTTGAGATAAAGCACTACTGTATGCTGATCCTTAGGAAATACTTCCCACATTTTATGTCAGTGGCACTAGCCTCGTTAATCACAGCTGATTCTTCAGCCTCAGTGGATCAAAAACCACAGATGTTTAAAACAAAATATCATATGAACAAATTCTTGAAGAGATTCTCAAACTTTCCTCTGTAACTTCACAGTTTAGGTTGTTGAGATCTGCACTGCTCTCAGCTTTCTTATCTTTCAAGTTCCTGTGTAGCAGCCCATTAAACTTTGAGTGTGCAATAGTTTTTCAAAACCAACATTCCATACTCTTCCCACAATCCTCCCCAACAATATGGTCAGGTCTATCACAGCAATAGCCCACTCCATGGTATAAAATTCTCTCCTAAGTTTGCTTTCTATTGCCACAGTAAAACAATACGAAAAGCAACTTGGGGAAGAAAGGGTTTAGTGGGTTAATCCATTAAGGGAGGTCAAGGCAGGAACCTGGAGGCAGGGCCTGAAACAAAGGCCATGGAGGAATGCTGCTTACTGACTGGCTCTCCATGGCTTGCTCAGCTTGCTTTTTTATAGAACCCAGGAGTACCTTGCCCAGGAGTGGTCAGCCCTCGCACATTAGTCAAGAAAATGCCCCTACAGACTTGGCTTACAAGATAGAGGATCTTCTCAAATGAGTTTTCTGCTTCCCAGATGACTCTAGTGTATGTCATGTTGACATAAATAAATAAATACTGATCAGCACACTCCAGGATGGTCTCACTGTACGGAGAATACTTGCTCGGAGGTTTGAATAACAAGCTGGACATGCAGAGATCACATGGCAAGGAATTCTAGGTGGAGAAGAAAGTTGTGCAAGGTCCTAAAGCAGAAATGGCATACTCTGCCTAGCATGGCTAGAGGGCAATGTGCAAAAATAGAGAGTAGTGTAGAATAAAGTCTGGGAGGTGGATTGGGCCCAGATAAGAGTTTCCTGGATCCCATTTGGTCCTCACAGCAACCCTCAGAAGTAGCTGCGTAGTGGTGGGTCTGAGATCAGTGCCCACCCTCCATCAAACTGCATTGTAGTGCCAGACCTCCAGGAAGCAGCCTGGGCTGTTGTCTAGGACAGTGCTGTCCTCCTTTCTTTCATTTGTGTGTTTATGTCTGAATGTAGGTGGGCATGTGCAAACCAGAGAACACATGGGGAGGTCATAGGACAACTGGGTAGAGTGAGTTCTGTCTACCATGTTGGTCGTAAGGATGAAGATTAGCCATCAGGCTTGGTGGAAAGTGCCCTTGCCTTTAAGCCATCTTGCCAGCCCTACAATCTTGACTGTGCACCTCAATCACTGAGAGATCTTGGTAAGATTTAGATTCCCAAACTAGAGGTATGGCTTAATGGTGGAAGTAGCGTTCATAGGCAAAGGCCATAGATGCATCTCCAGGAGGGTCGGATGGGGCCCAAGGCTGTGCAGTTGCTGCTCGGTACCACACTGAGCAGCAGGTTTCCACCTGCACTGTACATGCCAGGCTGTGTGGAGGAATTGGATTCTCTGCTAAAGCCACAGGGTCAGTTGATCCATTTCTTTGAGAAAGAATTGCTGAAATGTTTCATCTCCAAATAAAGAGGAATTTGCACTTCAAAACCCAAGTCAAAAGGCTTGACTGTCATAGGTTTTCCTTTCTTGTTTCATGGTATTTTACTTTAGGCTTAAAAACTTACCACTAGAATCATGACAGACATTTTCATCAAATAATTACATCATCCTTTTGTTATAAGCTTGTACAACTATGCAAGACAACCCAGCTAAATAACAGGTTGAGAGTGTAAGTTCAGTGGTAAGTGCATGCCCTGGGCTTCATCACCAAGCTTGCTTTTTTTCTCTTTCCTCAAGGAAAATACATTGAGGCCTAACAAGACACTTTGGTTATTGTTCCCTGTTTCCTCTGAACCGATAATTTTCCTCAAATGTAATTTTAACTATCTTACTGCTTCTCAAAAACCTTTGTTGTTGCTCAGATTTCTAATAGGTCTTATAATAAAAACCCAGAGCCAGATATTGGGGTAAATGCTGAAAGATGAGAGAGACAAAGGAACAGGCCACTGCCACATCTCACTTCACCAACTCCACGAATCCTCTGACTGAATTTCTCTGAGTCCTCAGCCAAAACTCTCTAATCTCCTCACACCTTAAATGCCTTTCTCTACCCAGCCATATTATTTCCTGTCTCAACTTTCCTAGTGCTGGGATTTAAGGCATGTGACTCCCAAGTACTGGGATTAAAGGTATGTGCCACCACTGCCTGGCTCTGTTTCTCTCCTAGACTGAATCAATCTCATACAATACAGTGTGGCTTTGAACTCACAGAGATCCAGACGAATCTCTGCCTCCCGAATGTTATTATTAAAGGTGTGTGCCACCACTGCCTGGTCTCTATGTTCAATCTAGTGGTTTGTTCTGTTATCTGATCTTCAGGCAAATTTTATTAGGGTACACAATATATCACCACACTTTGTTGGTTATCAGTTGCTTCCAGAAGAGGAAGGAGTAAAGAGGATGAATATATATTCAGCAGGTGTCCTATGTCATGTGAAACAAGATTAGAGACATGGTGGGTAAAAAGAATTTACAAGGGACATAATTGAGACATTAAAACACTTCAAGAAGCCAGGCAGTGGTGGCATATTCCTTTGATCCCAGCACTGGGAGGCAGAGGCAGGTGGATCTCTGAGTTCAAGGCCAGCCTGCTCTACAGAACAAGTTTCAGGACAGCCAAAACTACACAAAGAAACCCTTCTTGAAAAACAAACAAAAAAATAAATCACTGCAGGAGAGGAAGTGGGAGTTCCCAAAGCATCAACCACTAAGAGGGAGAGGGAATTCTGCATCAGTTAAGGAAAGTTAGGTCTTAACCTTGTAGACCATTTGTGGGGGGTTCTATTTCAATAGATAGGTAGGTATCTCACTATTTTGTTGCATAGTAATAAATTTTACAGCACAAATTGTATATAATTCCATGGGATTATTAGTAGTTAGGGTCCATATGCCTGAATAAAACATTGAGTCATAGGGGTCAGGCTCCAAGTAGTCATGGCTAGTTGTTAGAGTGTAGGAATTTAGCTTTTAGTTCTACATTGTGGACAATGAGTAAGCTGCATTCCATGGATGACTTTAAATCCTTATTGTAGCCCCCTGAGTAAGCATAGTTCGACATTGGTCCTGATCATGTGGTCCTTTCTCTTAACAATTTATCTCCTTTTATGTCTGCAGTTTTACTATTTTATCTTCACTTAAATTCCACAAAATTCCATAGGGAACTAAGGAATTACTGAGAATTTCATGTAAGTTATTTTGGAGAAATCAAGACAGTTTGTGCAAACAGCATAATACCACGCCTGCCATCTACGTTCTAGAACAAGTCATGAAAATTAGATAATGAAAATGGCATCAGTCATGTCTAGCTTCATCCGTTAAGTCTAGCATGTTGGAATGTGTACCAGACACTGATAACTCTCTTTGTAGGCAAGCCTGACTTCAACCCCCAAACAAGAAAGGGGGGGGTGTATGTGATTCTGCCTCACTCTTTTCTAATTGATCCTCACCTCTGAAGTCTTAATACTTTGTGATCTCCAATCAACATATGCTTATTGAAGTTGCTCGCTAGTTTTGACAACAGTTTTAATAAGTGAAACGAGAGAACTTAGAGCAAGAGCATCAGTCTGCTCCTTAGTTCCCCAAGTTTATTTCTGTCAGATTTGATCCCAGGATAGTATTTCTGGATTGATGTAATGCTTTCGTGCTTTTAGGAAAGAAATAATTACATCCCCATTGCTGGGCGGTGGCTCCCAGCACTCCGGAGGCAGAGCCAGGCAGATCTCTGTGAGTTCGAGGCCAGTCTGGCCTACAGAGCGAGATCCAGGACAGGCACCAAAACTACACAGAGAAACCCTGTCTCAAAAAACAAAAAAAAAAAAAGAATTATATCCCCACCTTCAAAAGTTGAACAACAACTTTTGTTCATGAGTTGGGGACTGATCACAGCACCTATTCATTATACCTAAGCATCCATTCTTCTGTACAACCCCAGCAGTGGCAGTCACCTGAAAGGGATACAGGCCAGATAGAGTCACCACTGGGGAAGGGATGGGAACCTGAGGCCAGAGGGGGAGCCAAGAACACTGCTGACTGCTGAGTCACTATGAGCCACAGTACAGGCCTGCCTGTGTCAGTAGTGCCCAACAATGGCTACCTTGCTCAGGGCACCACCTCAAGGTGGGCTGGACAGCCATAGAGCTGGGCTTCATGCTTTCTGTCTCTCCTAACCAGACATGGTGACTTGGTTCCAAAATCCACCTGCCCTAGGAATAAATACAGACAGATGCTAGAGGCTCTGGAGTGATGAGATCAAGAAGACCATCCCTGCCAGCCTCAGCTTGAAAAGACCCTTGAAAATAGAAAATCCTTAGGACTTGGAGGATAAAACAGTGGTAAAGTGCTTGCCTTGTGAGGATGAGGAACTGAGTTAGATCTCCAGAACCTATATGTTTTAAAAAAAAAAAAAAGGCTAGGGGGCGGGGCATGAAAACAATGTCTGGAGCTCCAGGGTTGAGCTGAGAGACCCTGTCTCAATATCGAAGGTGAAGAGCTATGGAGAAAGACACCCAAGGTCAACCTGGATGTTTTATACACCACAACACACACACACACACACACACACACACACACACACACACACACCTCTCACACCAAAACAGGTGTGGCTCCCTGGCCAGCCGGTCAACCTGTGAGGTGATTTCAGGCCTGTGAAAGATCCTGTCCCAAATAAAAGGTAGAATGCATCTGAGGAATAACAGCAGAGGCTGGCCTTTGAGCTCTGCTTGTATATCACATATATGCATGCACACAAAAGAAAACAAAAGGCCCTATTTGTGAAAGTGAAATCCTTGCAACTCTTTGGTGCCATTACAAGCAAAGGCCAGATCTGAAGATCATATTACCAAAGGCTATTATAACTGTTCAATAGCACAGATCATTTGTGGTACTTAGTGAAGAATTTGGGACAGATCACTCAGTACACTCCATAGCTGCAGAGTTGACTTACCTACCTGACAATGGTATGTGACATGACAGGCGTGAACATGGTCAGTACCTCCCAACTGGATGAGGCTACCTAGGTACGCAAACAATACAACTGTGTCCAGAGAAATCCAAATTAAAATTGTTTTGAGATTCCATCTCACCCCAGTCAGATGGCAGTCAGTAAGGAACAATGACTGCTGGTGAGGGTGTGGAACTCTCCTGGTGGGAATGTAAACTAGTCCAGCCACTGGGTTTCTTAAACCAAAAACAGGCCTGCCACATGACCCAGCTCTACAGCTCTGGTTGTTTGAATGAGAATGGCCTCCACAGGCACACTCATATATTTGAGTGCTTGGTCCTTAGTTGGCAGAACTGTTTGGTAAGGACTAAGTGGTGTGGGCTTTTTGAGGTCTCAAAGGCACATTCCCAGCTGTGTGCACACATTGTCCCCTTTTGCCTCATGCTTGTGGATC
Organism: Peromyscus eremicus; assembly: GCF_949786415.1. Taxonomy (NCBI): domain Eukaryota; kingdom Metazoa; phylum Chordata; class Mammalia; order Rodentia; family Cricetidae; genus Peromyscus; species Peromyscus eremicus. The sequence continues at coordinate 15,632,741 of NC_081433.1, read as the reverse complement.
AGATACAAGCTCTCAGCTCAGCTGCTGCTGCAGCACCATGTCTGCCTGCCTACTGCCATGCTCCCTGCCATGATGGTCATGGTCATCTTCTCAAAGTGTAAACAAGCCCCCAATCAAATACTTCCTAAGTTCCTTCTGTCAACATGTCTCTTCACGGCAATAGAAAAAGTAACTAAGAAACACTCCTAGGTATTTGTTTATCTGAAGGATTCCAGGGCAACATATCAAAGAAATACCTCCACCCCAATATTTATTGCAGCACTATTCACAGTAGCTAGTGGAACTAGCCTCTGTGTCTAACAACAGAGAAGTGGATAAAGAACGTGTGCTATCTATAAACAATGAAATTTTTTTCATCCAAAACAAACAAAGTTACATCATTTGCAGGAAAATGGATGGATGAAACTGGAGATAAGTGAATTAAATAATTCAGTCAAAAAAATCACACTTTTCTCTCACTTGTGGTTCCTAAATTTTCAGTAAGCACATAAAGGCATGTTTGTGTATATGACATGGAAGTCGAAGCAGAGCTGTCTAGGGAAACAAAGAATAAACAGGGACTGTTATTATGAAGAGCGTAGGAGTGGGATGGAAATAGTCAGAGTATACTTAGGAAAATGTCCTTATGTAACCCAGTGCCATGCACAGTGAGAACAAGGGACGCAGAATGAAATAAAGAGAATATTGAAGTTTCTAAGTTTTCCTCAGAAAAAGAAAGTACAGTTGATGATTATCAGCACTATGCATACCTTTCATCATGGTGCTGAGGCAGGAGGACCAGCCTGGGCTATGTAGGAATATCCACATCTCAAAAAAATCCCACAAAATTAGAATTAAATTGTCAATTATACTTTCTATTGTTTCCTATGTAAGGATCTGTGTTACAATTTTCTAAATTTAGTACAAATAAAAGTTATTTTAAATCTATAATTTATTCTACTGGACAAATACATCCTCTGTGTCCTCCTCCTGGCCTCCCACCAGGGACCCAGACTACTTAGTATTTACTGTTATGTCAACTTTTTCCTGACTAGGCTCTGCATTTTCCTTATGCCACTTCTGACCTCCTGGTTTATGTCTTTTATTTTCTGTTTTTGTGGTGCTGGAGAGTGAACACAAGGCCTTAAGCATGATGAATTGTACCCCAATTTCTTTTATATCTACATGTTTTGCTTTAATTTAAAAAAACACACATTTAGGGGAAGAATTAAGTAATAATAAATACACAATAGTAGCTTGCATGAACTAATCAGAAGTTCTCACTTTTGAAAATGTTAATAATGCTAGGTATGGTGGTATACAACTTCAATTCCAGTACTCTGGAGGCAGAGGCAGGTGGATGGATTTCTATGAGTTCAAGGCCAGCCTGGTCTACATAACATGTTCCAGGCTAACCAAGGCTACATAGGGAGACCCTGTCTTAAAAAAAAAAAAAAAGCCAGGCAGTGATGGCTGCAAACCTTTGAGCCCAGTATTTGGGAGGCAGAGGCTGGTTGAGCTCAGAGTTCAAAGCCAGCCTGGTCTACAGAGCTAGTTTCAGGACAGGCAGGGCTACACAAAGAAACCCTGTCTTGAAAAACCAAAACCACAAAAAAATAAACAATTTATAGGCCATTTCATGAAATATAAATTTGGGGAGGGGGGCGAGATGGCTTAGCAGGTAAAGGCACTTGCCCTTCCAGCCTGACAGCCCTGTACAATCCTCGGATGGAGCCCGTGTACAGTGGAAGGAGGGAACCGATTCTACAGGATTGTCCTCTGACCTTCACACATTATGCATTCACATTCAAAACCAACAAATTTTAAACATAAAGTTTTATGTGAGATGGGAATCTTTAAAAATGAAACCCCCAATACCCATTTCATGCTGAAATTTGATTCAGAATGGACAGCCATGTAGAAATGTGATCAGGAGCACAGGGCTATGCTCCGGTGGCAGAAGACTAAACGGGGAGGCAGCAGAGCCTTTTATTTATTATTTATTTATTGCCTTTTCTGGGTAGTCTGTCCTCCTCTTGGATATGAGGCAAGACCACTCTGGAATGAGGATCTTCAGAAAAAGTGACCTTTCTAGATTATATGCTTTGCTTTGAGAAAAAAAAAATGATTTGTAGTTTCTATGCCCCACTGTAGGTAGGAGGAGAAATTATGATTTCTATGACTGACTTCAGGAGAGAAAGACAGGAGACAGACCAACAGGGAGAATTTGCTTTCGAAGCTGCTCCTAAGTTCAAAGTGCTTGGCATGTCAAGGTGCCGTATTAGGGGGTACCAATTCAGAGAAAAAGCTCTGGCTGAAAGTAGCTGAGAGTCTTGCAGAAAAACCAACACAAGTCAAGGAATATTGTGTTCTTGAAAGGTGAAGGAGCATAAAGAGTTATGAAAGAACTAGGAAGGCCTCCAAGACTGTAAGAACCACAGAAATGTCCCCAAAGAGGTGCTTTACTCCAAGGTTGAAATGCTGGAGGAGTAATCAGGCAAGAAGGCTGTCTGGGAAGCCACAGGATCCAGGAGCAGACAATTCCAAAGAGCTGAGCCTGGTAAACCATAAATGAGATTGGAGTGTGGAGGAGAGGCAGCTTCTATCTTCTATGGGAGACTTAAGGAGACCCGAACATTTGAAGAGTGATTTACAGGACACTAGAGTCTGGGATTTGTGCTAAAACAGTTGGGAGCTCTGAAAGGCATTAAACAGCTCTGATCAAATCAAATTTACATTTTTGGGAATCTCAACTTACATTAAATATATGTATAGTGACTAAGGAGAAGAATGGAGGCCAGGCTCATGTTTGAACGCTTGGTCCCCCTTTGGTGCTGGGTCAAATAATCATGGCACCTTTGGAATTTGAGGCATGGCTGGGAGAGGTAGACTGTTCAGAGTGGTGAGCCTTTCACTAGGTAGTCCAACCCTGGTTCCACTCTAGAGCTCTCTGCTTCCTAAGCTACCAAGATGTCGCAACACGATGTTGTAGGCACTACATCACCACCCGCACCAAGCCAGCCACCATGCTTCCGCTACCAGGACAACCTGTACCCTCCGGAACTGTGAGCAAACATAAATGTTGCTTCCCTTGTCACTGCGTTCCTGTATTTTATCATGGGTGGGAAAGAAATGAGCACACCGTCCCTGTTCACTCCTCTGCTGTGTCCTGATTTCCTTCCACGTGCAGGCTGTCCACTTACCTCTTCCAGTTTGGTCCATCAGCTCCTAATCCCAGGTGTTCTTGGGTTTGTTCGTTCAAGTTGGCTGCACTCTGTCATCCAAGATTGGCTTTGAATTCATTACCCTCCTGCTAGGATTGTAGGTGTGTGCCTCCATACCAGCTCTTGCTTCCTTTTTTTTTTAAGGTCCTAGTGACTGCCCCACTTTAGGTCATATACTCTTAAAAAATGACTATGATTAAGACTGACCAAACCACCTTTAATCCCAGCATTCAGGAGGTAGAGGCAGGTGGATCTCTGTGAGTTCAAGGCCAGCCTGGGCTACAGAGTTAGTTCCAGGAAAGGCACAAAGCTACACAGAGAAACCCTGTCTTGGAAAAAAAAAAAAAAAAAAAAAAAAAAAGATTGGCCAAACCAGGGTGGGAATCAGTTATGTTATCAAAATGAAAATGGAGAAAATAACCACACAGGCCAAGGACTACTTCCATATTTTAATAACATTGGAGTCAGTGGGAAGGTTGTTACCATCACTGGATTCCTCTACTCAAGATTTAATGGGACTAGATTTCGATACACATTACTAATTACTGGAGCCAGATGTGGTGGTTTGAATGCAAACTGCCCATTGGCCCATAGGGAGTGTCACTATCGGTAGGTATGGCCTTATTGGAGTAGGTGTGGTCTTGTTGGAGGAAGTATGGGGGTGGACTTTGAGGTTAGAGATGTTTAAGTCAGGCCCAGTGTCATTTTCTTCCTGCTGTCTGCCAATCCAGATGTAGAACTCTGAGCTACCCCTCCAGCATCATGTCTGACTACATACCACCATGCTTCCCACCATGACAACAATGGACTAAACCTCTGAACTGTAAGCCAGTCCCAATTGAATGTTTTCCTTTGTAGGAGTTGTCATGGTCATGGTGTCTCTGCACAGCAATAGAAACTCTAACAAGACATCAAGTAACTATAACTCAAGCAGTTTTGTTATCCATGAGCAACTTGGAAGCCTTATGGGAAATAATGCTTTACCCACTTCCTACATCATTTAGTCGTCAGTGCTGGGCCTTATCACTCAGTAGACTTCACTAAGTGACTCTCTGACTCTGTGGAGCACAGAAAATCAGTAATTCCTAACAATGTAACTTCACCTTAATTTTATTATAAAAATTATAATTTTCCATCTATATTGGAAAGTACATAAGATGTAACAGCTTTAATTTTTTTCTCATTTCTCTTCTAATAGTACATCTTCCTCAAGATCTAACAAGTTGGGTACAAAGATGGGTCTTAGATCTCTTTTTTAGCTACGTGGAATTTTCTTACTTGAATAACAATAGTTTAGTTGACTTGAGATTGTTTCCAAACTTTTGCTACAATAACCACTGCTACATTGAATGCCCTTGTACATAGTTATTCACAAATGATAGCTGTAGAATGAGTACTTTATATATTGTACAGAATAATCCTTTGCCAGTCATGTGCACTATAAACATATTTATCACCATTTCTTCTGTCACACAGAAGTAGTCAATGAAATGCAGCCAGTTTTCCTTCTTTCCATTTTGGGGGTTGGGAGGCAAGGTCCATAGGTAGCTCAGGCTGCCAGGAACCCTTGATCATCCTCCCCCAGTGCTGGGGTCATAGGTTGTGACACTGCACTCAACTAACCACGATCTTAGCTTGTCTTCCAGTTGGTACCCATTTGCAGATATAAGCGCTTCAGCACTCCCACAGCCAGTTTAGTATGGCCAAGCTTGCAACCTAGTACCTCCAACTCAGAAAATCAGTTACCTTTCCCTGCCCCCACTGTTTGTCAAGGAGAAAAAATGGCTCTTCAGATGACATTCACACCAGCACTGCCTGTCCAGCTGGCTGGTTCCCAACTGAGTTAAGTAATATGATTGATTTGGTAGATCTTTTCCATTTCGAACTGGTTGAAATGTTATTCCAACTCAAGGTCTCTTTGTGGGTGAAAGGCTTTTGAGTCTTTGAAACATTTACACGTATTCGAGCATGTGCTTAAGATGTGTTTATGTGCTTAGCCAGCTTTGGGGGGTTATTTCAAGCTGTTACTGTGATCTGTGATAATCTTAAGAGTAAGAAAGGTTTATTTTGGACCATTTGTAAGTAGAGAGGTTTATTTGGCCTCACAGCTCCAGGGTTTTCAGTCTCTAACAGGTTCCATTGCTTTGCTCTGTAGTGAAGCAGAGCATCCTGGGAAGGAGCGAGGAAGAAGACAAAGCTGGTTAGGTCGTGGTGACCAGGAAAGGCCTGGGGACTGGAGTCTCAATTACTGCCTTCCATCAGGATCCTCTTCCTACAGGTTCTACCGCTTCTCAACACTAGAACAAGCTGGAAAACCGTTTCTATGACTTTTTTATGCAATCTATTTTGATCATGTTTCTTCCCCTCCTCCAACTCCTCCCGGATCCCTCCACATTTCTCCACACCCAACTTTATGTCTGTCTGTCTGTCTGTCTGTCTCTCTCTCTCTCTCTCTCCCCCACCACCCAAAACAAAAATCAAACAACCAAAAAACCAATAATATAAAAAAATGCACAAACAAAATCAAAACAAAAAGTTAAAAAACAAACAACCATGGAGTTCATTTGTGTTAAGTCAACTACACTGGGCCTGCCCTGAGGTGTGATTAATAAACCCAGAGAGACTCCACTGGAGAAAACCAATTTTCCTCTTACCAATGAGTAACAAATAGCTTCTTGGTTAGGGGTGAAGCTTTATGTCCAATGCTCCTTCTCCATGCTGGGATTTTGTCTGGTTTGAACCAGTGCTGGCCCAGTGCATGCTGTCACAGTCTGTGAGTTCATGTGTGTCAACCCTGTTGTGTCTGAAAGACACTGTTTCTTTGGGGTCATCCACCACCTCTAGCTCTTACATTCTTCTGCCTCCTCTTCAACAGGGATGCCTGAGCCTTGAGGGAACGGCTTTGATGAAGATGACCCATTTAGAACTGAGTGCTCTGAAGTCTCTCACTCTACACACTGCCTAACTGGAGGTCTCTGCTAATTCCCCCCTGCTGCAACAAGCTGCTTTTCTGATGTGGGCCGAGCAAGGCATTGGTCTAGGAGTCAATAGGAGTCAAGACCAGAAAGGTCATGGGCCTCGAGGAAAACCAAACAGTATTATTCTGCTAAAGGAGCATGGCCACCATGTTTCAATAAACAGTTCTTGGGAGACATTTAAAATCCAAGCTTTAACAAGCAGTTTAGGTATGTAGGATCAAAACACAAAATCCCACGGAGCTAGAGAAATGGTTCAGTGATTCAAAGCATTTACTGTTCTCTCAGAGGACCAGGGTTTGGTTCCCAGCACCCACGTAGGGTGGCTCACAGCCATCTATAATTCCAACTCTGGGGGTACCTGACACCTCTTGTCTCCTTGGACACCTGCACTTATATGCACTTACCCATTCACACAGTTAAAAATAGTAAGAATAAATCTTTTTTTTAAAAAAAACACAAATCCTGGTGTCATGAATTTGGGGTAGTCTGCCAGCTCTTCCTCCAGTCTGCAGTGTTGATGGTAATGACAGGGTGTGCTCAGCTAGAGGCTTGGCTTGGTATTGGTGAAAAGAAGAACAAAAGTCATGCAGTGGTAGTCAAGGTCAGTGACTAATTCCTGGCCCTTGCGGCTGCAGATTGAAACCTGAGAGAAAGTGAAGACTGACAGGACGTAGGAAGGGAAAGGAACTTCTCATCTGGGAGTCTAGCTGAAGTCTGGTCATCTTACAGTAAGAAATTCCAGGACAATAAACAAGATGTGTTGTGAAGGTTGCCTATGTAGAGAGAGTATTCCTTTTATAGAGAGATATTTTATATAAGCATGTTCCTGACTCAAAGTAATCGAAAGTTTCCCCTTCAGGAAGATTCTAGAAATGGCATCCTTTCCATTCACAGAGCAGCTTTTAATTATTTAAAAGACTGCCAGACTGTCCACAGAACCTAACTAGTTCATAGGCCCATGTGTTCATGTTTAAACGTTCTTTCCCCCTTCCTCCCTTAAAGGCTTGAAGAAAGTATCTGCCTGCCTCAACATACGTGTCCTTTCAAAACTTCCCCATACACAATTTTCAGTGGTTTGATGCATTTTTTAAAGTGTGATATGTCAGCATTGTAGGGCACAGGCACAAGAGGCTCAACTCTTCACCACCTTCCTCAGTTGAGGGGTATCCCCTCAACTAAGGCCTAAGCAGGCTTTAAAGCCGAAAAAAATTTCAGGACTAGCCAGTTTATGAAGCAGAGTTGGAGATTTTATTATATAGTTACTTTCTGTTGCCGTGATAAAACATGGTCAAAAGTAACTACGAGAAGAGTTTATTGTGGTTTAGGCTTCCAGAGGGGAGGAGTCCATCCTAGTGGGGAGGCAATGGCAACAGAGGCAAGAATCTGAGACATCATCTTCTTCTGAAAGATTTATTTTATTTTACATGTACAGTTGTTTTTGCATGCATGTGTGCATGAGTGCCACATACCCATGGAAATCAGAAAAACTGGAGTTACAGATGGTTTTGAGCCACCATGTGGATGCTGGGAATTGAACTCAGGTCCTCTTCAAGAGCACCCAGTGCTTTTAACTTAACCACCAGGCCATATCCCCAGCCCCTGAGAGATCACATCTTTAACCACAAACACTAAACATAGAGTGAACTGGAAGCAGAATAAGGCTATAAATCTCAAAGCCTGACCCCAGTGACATCCTTCCTCTAGCAAGGCTCCACCTGGAAAAGGTTCTATAACCTCCTCAAAAAAATGCTACCAACTGAGGAACAAGTATTCAAACACATAAGCTTATGGAGAACGTTTCTCAGTCAGACCACCGTATCTTTATTTAGTATTTGTGTGGACATTAGCAATGTTTGTGTTTATATGTGTGCAGTTGTGCATGCATCACTGCAGGCGTATAGAGGTCAAAGGACAACTCTGGCTGTCAGTCCTTACCTTCCACCTGTGTAAGACAGGATCTCATCACCACTTCATGTACCAGGCTAACTGGCCCATGAGCAGAGACACACACTGCCGCATCTGGCTTTATGTGAGTTCTGTAGATCAAAACTTGGGTCTTTATGCTTGCAAATGATTTACCCACCCACTGAGCCATCTCTCCAGTCCATATTAAAGATGTTTTCATATAGGCTTAAGCTCAAGGATTCAGGGGGGGAAAAAAAAACAGAAGAAAGTAAGACACATGGAAAACATGGGTGTGAGCTTCTCAAAGAGGAATTGCAGTCCACTGTTTTCAATATTCATATATAGGATTTGGGTGGGGTGTAACACGAATGCTAAATTGGTCTTTTAATTAAAAAAAATATATCCGGGGCCAGATATTGGAGTAAATGCTGAAAGATCAGAGAGACAAAGGAACAAGCCACTGCCACGTCTTACCTCTAGGAGTCCTCAGCCTGAAAAGGCTTATTGTTCCTGTCTCCTCATGCCTTATATACCTTTCTCCACCCAGCCTTTACTTCCTTCTTAGTGCTGAGATTGAAGGTGTGTGACTTCCCACAATACTGGAAGCAAAGGCATGAGATCTCAAGTGCTGGGGTTAAAGGCATGTGATTCCCAATTATGGGGATTAAAGGTGTGTGCCACCACTGCCTGGCCCTGTTTCTCTCCTAGATTGAGTCAATCTCACATAATCCAAGGTGGCTTTGAACTCAGAGATCCAGACGAATCTCTGCCTCCCGAGTGCTAAGATTAAAGGTGTGTGCCACCACTGCCTGGCCTCTATGTTTAATCTAGTGGTTTGTTCTGTTCTCTGATCTTCAGGCAAATTTATTAGGGTACACAATATATCAGCACAGTGGGGTTTGAGGTTACTATCTTATCACAGGGTGGTTCCTACTCTTCCAGGGGACCTGAGCTCAGTTCCCAGTACCTCTGTTGGGTGGCTCCAACTGTCTGTAACTGCACCCAGGGGAGCCTGTCCCTCTTTGGCCTCTTCGGGCACTTGCACAAACACACATACACACAAATAAACTAATAAATCTTAAAAAGAACTCCTACACAATAAACACCACTGGCTGTAGAGGCTGTTGACATAAAGTTAATATTCCGTTCATATATAGGTATTTTAGGTTAATCTAGCAGTGACCAGGCTTAAGGTCTGAATATATATTACTTGGGGGTAGGTAGGGCCTCTTTTCTGTTTCCAGAAATTTCCTGAAAAGTCTCGGGTTTGAAGTAAAGATACCCTGCCTTCCTGAATGTTATCTATTGCAAGCCGCTCGGGCTGGACCAGTGACTTGTGTTTGCATGTGTGAAGGCCAGAAAGGTCAACTTCTGGTATCTTGTGTGTCACCTTCCACAGTTTTTGAGACAGAGTCTTTCACTGAACCGAGAGTCAATGTTTTGCTAGTCTGGCCGGCCAGCGAGCCTCTCACCCCAGGATCTGCCTGTCTTTGCTCCTCCAGGCCTACACTTGGATTTCACATGAGGATCTGAACTTAGGTCCTCACATTTAGCAGGCACTTCACCGTACACTCAGCCACTGCCCCAGCCCAGCCCTGAAAAGATATTGCTCACTATTCGACTTTAAATTTCACATTTGCATCTTACTCCTAGGCCACACTACCTGGAGTACATTTTGAAATGATTTTTATTTACTTATTTTATTTTTAATTTTACTTAAAAAATTTATGTTTATGGGTGTTTTGCCTACATGTATATCTGTGTACTACTCACATGCCTGGTGCTGGTGGAGGCCAGCAGAGGACATTTGATCCCCTGGAACTGGAGTTAGTTATGAGCCGCTGCATGGGTGCTGGGAATGGAACTGGTCTGAAGGAGCAGTTAGTGCTGTTAACCACTGAGCCATCTCTCCAGTCCCACCTGTATTTTTTTTTTTAAATAATTAATTTTTTGAGACGAGGTCTCACTATGCAGCTCTGACTGGCCTAGAACTCACTATGTAGACCAGGCTGGCCTCAAACTTACGAAGATTCACTGCCTCTGTCTCCTGAGTGCTGGATTTAAGTGTTTGCTACCATGCCTGACCCAATTTTCTTAATGTTTTTATTACATTTATCTATTAATGTGTTGGTGTGTTTTGTGTACACGTGCAATTGTGAGTATGATTTTGCCCCAGTGCACATGTGGAGGTTAGAGAACAACTTGTAAGAATGGGTTCCAGGGAATAAATTCAGGTCCTCAGGTTCGCAACAAGTGCCTTTTCCCACCGACTCAGCTCACCAGTTCTTTTGGGGTTGTTTTGAGAAAGGGTCTCACATAGCTACTCCAGGCTGACCTTGAACTTCTGATCCTCTCTGCCTCTACATTTGTGGAGTATTATGATGATGAACTACCACATAATGGCTTATTTAAAGAAACCATGACTTGGGGGTTAGAGAGATGGCTCAGTGGTTAAGAGCACTGATGGCTCTTCCAGAGGACCCAGGTTCAATTCCCAGCACCCACATGGCAGCTCACAACTGTCTGTGACTCCAGTTCCAGGGGATCTGACACCCTCACACAGACATACATGCAGGTAAAACACCAATGCACATAAAATAAAAACAAATAAAATATTACCTTAAAAAATATTCCCCTATAGTCATTCCTCTCAGCATGTAAGCATCAAATTAGTATATTTGGGGTTTGCATTGTATTAGAATGCTTGATTTTAAAGACTGCTGCTTGAGTTAATCTGCTCACAAAAACCTGTTAAATTGACTTTGGCTTGGGATTAGGGCAGAATTTCTAATAATTTCTGAAACGTCCATAAACTTACTAATGGTATTCTGTGCAAGGTATTTATGAAAAGCAGTGTTCTCAGTATTGACAATTATAAAATTTAAAAAACTAACTCGCCTGGCAGTGGCCCACAACTTTAATCCCAGCACTTGGGAGGCAGAGGCAGCCGGATCTCTGTGAGTTGAGGGCAAGCTTGGACTACTGAGTTTATTCCAGGACAGCCAGAGAGAGCTGTTACACAGAGAAACTGTCTCCAAAAACCAAAACAACAACAACAACAAAAACTGAACACCTCTGAGAAATGTTGTATTTTATATCCTTTGGTATCAAATATTTAGCCAATTTCTTTATATAAAAAGTGACAAGCACATCCACCTCATTAATACATAAATTTGCTTTCATAGGTAGTAAGAGTAAAACTATATATACATAACAAAATGATTTTAACTAAATTTATGATTATACAAGACATATTAAGTAAATATATGTTAAGTATGTTACATACTTACGCACCTGGAGTTGTGTAAAAATTTCTTTGGCAAGAAGAAATCAAAAAGTGGAAAAGTTTAAGTCCTGAATTAGGGAAAGGGCTTGGTACTGTTGGAAATAATAAAAGCAACCAACTTGTAGGCTGGGAATGTAGCTCAGTTGGTCAAGGGCTTGTTTTAGCATGCACGAGGCCCTGAGCTCCATCCCCAGACCTTATAAAACTTGGGAAAAAAAAAAAAAACTTGGGATGTGGTTTATTCCCAGCACTTGGGAGGTGAAATCAGTAGGTCCAGAAGTTCAAGGTCATGTGTCACCTCAGCATTTGAGGCGAGCTTGTACTACAGGACGCCGTACTTTAAAAAAAAAAAAAAAAAAAAAAAAAAAAAAAGCAAAACGAGAGGCGCCCCCCACCCCACACACACCCCTTCTTTCTTCTCTTCCTCTTCTTTTGGGGACCCACGTCGGGGAAACAAGCCTGCATTAGGAGTGTCAAGTCTGACGAGAGATGAGTTAGAACTGAGGCTGAGTTGGAAACCTGCAGCTGGCTAACCAGCCAACGCCTTACTCTTTCTTTCTCAGTGTGATCATGAGCAGCTCAGGCAGGACGGATGGTGCTGGGGTGGGTGGCAGCTAACTTTTCGTGACCAGCCAGAACCGAATCTCACGGTACACAAAGTCCCACAGTGATTCAGTAAACAAACCTTGCTCTTCTGGGCTCATTCCCTCTCTCCCGGAATGATGCCCGAACTGGCGGGTCAGAAAGCGACCTCTGCACACACCTACGATCCCCAGAGCATCGGTGCCCGGGGCTGGCTACTGCGGGGGCGGGGCTACTGCGGGGGGGCGGGGCAACTCCTCCTCGCCGGCCAATAGACAGCCGCGGGAGGCGGGCGTCGCCCTCGCCCCGCCCCTCCTCCCTCGCCCCGTCCTCCCGAGAACGGCGCAAGCGCGAGCGCAGGGTGGGCGGGGCGCGCGGGGGGGGGTGGACCACGTCGAGCGGCGTAGACAAAGGCGGGCGTGCGCACGCTGTGACGTAGGCCTGGGCCGGCGGCAGCGGCGGGCAGGGCAGGGCAGGGCGGGAGCGGCAGTCGGCGAAGACTGGAGCCGAGCCTGACGGCCGGTGAGTTGGCGGGACCTGGTCCTCACGGACGGCCCTAGGCCCCGGCCGGGCGTGGGGCGCGGGGTCGGGAGCCGATGTCCGGGGTCCGGCCGGTGGGGCAAGCCGGGCGGCCCGAGCTCCTGCCCGCCCGCCCGTCCGCCCTGCTCCCTCTTCTCCTCATCAGCCCGCCCTGCTCTCTCCTCTCTCATCAGCCCGCCCTGCTCGCCCTGCTCTCCTCCTCAGCCGGCCCTTCCCTCATCTTCCCTCTCCTCAGCCTCCCCGCACCTCTCTCCCCTCCCCTCCCACCCTGCTCCTCTCTCCTCTCCCCCAGCCAGCCCTTCTCTCTTCTGCCCCCCACTCCTCACCTCTCCTCAGCCGGCTTCTCTTGCAGCTGACCACGCTTCTCCCGCTGGACGCCTCGGCCTTGCGAGGCCCTGAGCTGAGGAGCGTGGCTGAGAAGCGGGCGTTAGATCACGTGGAAACGCCCTCACCGGTGCTCCCCCCCCCCCGCCCCCTGGAATGCACCCTTGTGTCGTGTCCCCCCCCACCCCCACCCCCTACGCTGTGCTCACATTTGTCTTTCTCAGGTCTGGCTCCCTCGCTCCCTTTATACTAGGGTAGTCCTCCTCTAGTCTAGTCTACTCCGCTGAGCCACCGAGTCACACCCCAGACTCCACTACCTTTTGCCTTGGTTCCTGCCCTCGGGGGGGGGGGGGCAGCATCCTCCTGCCCGGGAGTTTGACGTATCTGTTCACTTGCCATCTTACTTGGATATAACTTTGGTGGCCCAGAAGTTATAGAAAATCTATGTGAAATGGTTCCATCCCGTTCTCAGCTCTTCGCGCTTATTATCAATAGATAGCCTTGAAAAGCATTTGAAGAACTTTGCGTTTGAGTTCGTTTTCCTTAATTTTAGCAGAACCTCTGCTGAACAGCAGCATGCCTTGAAGATTGTATCGAAACCCCATAAGAATGGGCATTTAAATCACTTAAACTGAAATTGTAGACGGTGTGAACAAAACTCCTGTACTCTTGCCTGCTGAATGTTCCTTTCTCTTTCTGAAAGTAACTTTTCTTTTCAGATCTATATTTTGGGGAATTTCAGATATACAAAAATAGTATTTCTAGCTAACATACGCCCATTATTTAGTCTCAATAACACCATTGGTTAATCTTGTGCCATCTACATCCCTATATTCTTTTTCTGCTATGTCTCAGAAAGAAAAAAAAAATTAGCCCTACTGTGTATGGATGGGTAGGGAGGGGTTGTTTTGTTTTGTTTTTTACCAGTGAACTATATATCTCCAGCTCCAGAGAAGTTTTCGATTTACAATGAGCCCTACTTGTCAAAAGTAGCTTAGGTTTCAAAATAAAGAGTGTAGCATTGCATAGAATTATAATGTATTTTTGTTGGAAGATAACCTATTAAAAGTTCTTCCTTGAGCTGAAGAAGTAGCTCCGTGGGTAAAGTGCTGCACAAACTTGAGGACCTGAGTTCAGATCCCCAGCATCCATGTAAAAAGCGAGATGTGGCTCTCATCTGTAATCTCACTGCTAAGAGGCAGAGACAAGAATTCCTGCAAACCACTTGGTAAGATCCAGGTTCAGTGATAGACCTTGTCTCAGTAACGTGGAAGGGCTTGAGAGATGGCTCATCAGTTAAGAGAGCCCACTACTCTAGCAGAGGGCCTTGATTTGGTTCCCTGCGCTTTTGGTGGTTTACAGTTGTCTGTAACTCCAGCTTCAGGGGATCCAATAGCCTCACATGCACATGGCCACACACAGACACACACAATTACACAATTAAAAATAAAAATAGCTGGATAAAATGGCTTAGAACTTAAGAGCATGGGCTGCTCTTAGAGAAGACCTAGATTTGATTCCCAACATCCACATAGTGGCTCATAACTGTCCATAAGTCTAGTTCCATGGGATCTAGCATCCTTTGGCCTCAGGCACCAGGTATGTACAGAACTACGCGAAGACAAAACACTCATACACACAAAATAATGAAACATTTTTTTTAAATGGAGAATGACTAAGGAAAAGACCTGATTTCTGAAGGTTTCGATATGCATATACATGAATGGGAACTTCCACATCATCTTGTCCAGTTCCTTCCTTCCTTCCTTCCTTCCTTCCTTCCTTCCTTCCTTCCATTTATTTTTTAACAAGCCTTCATGTTTAGAGGGGTTCATTGACTTGCCCAGACCAATAGTTCTAAGAGGCCATGTTGAGGCTAGGAAGAACATCCCATTTTCCCAACTCTGAATTAAGTCTTTCTTTGCCACAGTGAGGTGCCACTTTTGCCTTGAGCGCTCTCCATCATGAAAGGTTTAGGTGAGTTAACATGAGCTTTCTCAGTGACGTCCAGAATAGTACAATAAGAATATGCTTTTAATTTATTTTAAAAATAAATGTGGAACAAAGGAGAAGTTCTGATTAAGCTTTTAGAAGACTTCAGAAAATACTGACTTAAAAATGGTTGGCAATAAGAAAAGGGTATGAGAATTTAGATAACATTCACTGCTATTTAATAAAGTCACAAAAGGCGTTACACTAGGGATTCTGCTCAAATGGTGGAGCACTCAGTATGCTTGAGTCCCTAGGTTTGATCCCCAGCACTGCTGGTATACTTACTAGTAGAAATTAGACTAATTGGAAGTGCACTCTTGATCTTTTCCTTTTCCTTTTTTTGGGGGGTGGGGTGGGGGTGTATGTGATGGGGAGGTCTTCCTTTGTAGTCCAGGCTGTCGATAACCTCCCTAGTGTTAAGTTGCTTTACACTTGATGGCTGAGAGAACAATAGTATTTTCCCCTAAACCCTTTGGTGCTATTAACAAAAATCTGGGCTAGATGGTGAGGTTTTGTTTTGATAAAACTATGCATTTTCTAGCAAACTGTGCTATTAAAATTCTTTATAAGAACAGTAAATTTTCAGTACCGTCATGCACAGAGATACTGTTCTGAAAAGTACGTTGTTAGGAAGTTTGTTATTGGAACATTATAGAGGACATTCATACAAAATAAGATGGCTACAGTGTCTATCAGTAGTAAAGTCTTAGGAGACTGCTGTCCTTTAGGTGTTTTGTTATTGATCAAAATGCCCTTATGCTGTAACCGTTCTTTTTTCCCCCCAGAAACAATATTGCAACTAGGAAAGCGTGAATGTTACAAGGCAGTCTGTATAATTCCAAGGCCCAATTAAAGGAATTTCTTCAAATGTGTTGAGGTTTTTTTGTTTTTTGGTCGTGGTTTGCTTTTTTTTCTTTTCTTTTCTTTTTTTTTTTTTTTTTTTGTTTCTTTATAAAGGAACTGAGGTACATACAAGCAGAAGATAACGATTCCCAAGATTCTTGCATGAGCTACCTGTCTTTAAAACAATGCTTTATTTAAATGGGACAACTTCATTAAGTGAATTTGTATGTTGGTTGGTTCAGGACTAAGGATTGATTAATGAGATTCCCTATGCAAGTTAAACTGGTAAGCCAAATGAAAAGTAATATAACTGAGTTACTTGAATCACATTCCATCCATTGACAGCATATGGCAAAACTATTGATTATAGTCCATCTTTCTACTAAATTAGATACCTCTACTTCTCTCCCATCTCCCTTCCATCCTATGTGATGGTTAATCTTAATTAATAACTTCATCGGATTGAGAAATGCTTTGGAGATTAGCAAAGTACACCTCAGGGTATCTGATCATATTTCCAGAAACATTATGAGGACTCTGAGTTAGTCCCTTGGTAGATTCATATGATGACATTACTGAACAGTGGTGAAAGGTGAGGAATGTCTAGCTGTAAGAAGTGAGTCACAGGAGCTGTGCCTTTGAAAGCTATGTCTTCTTTCTGTAGTCCACCTTTGCTTCCTGTCTGCTGTGAAGTGAACACCTGTGTCTATCACACAGCCTGCTGCCATATTTTGCCCAAGCCGGTGGAGCTAGGCAACCTTAGACTGAACCTTCTGGAGCTGAGCCAAATAAAATTTTTCCCCTTGAGTTAGTTGCTCGACCATTTTTTTCATAGTGACAAAAAGTGTAGCACAAGTGCATGGCTGTAGTTTTACTTGTGTATCAGTTTTCACACTTAATGTGGGTGTGTTCTCCAAGGAGTGCTGTGAACAAGCAAACCCTAGACCATAGAGTACTTTGGATTTAGATATGAGTATAGGCTGTGTGTATATTGTGGCATGGTTGTAAATTTACTTTCAGGATGGCCATTTGTGAGTTTGTAACCAATACGGTAATTGTCATACAGATGGAGTTTAATGGGAAGCAGCCACATCTAGTTGACATAGTGTCCTGGTTTGCTTTTTATTCCACCGTGAGGTGGTTTGAATGAGCTATCCGGCATGGTCTCCAGCATTTGAGTGCTTGGTCCCCAGTTGGTGGCCTTGTTTGGAGAGGCTTAGGAGGTGTGGCTTTGAGGTTTCAAAAGTCACATGCCATTCCCATTTAAATTCCCACTCTGCTGCTTGCTTGTGGTTCAGGATGTGAGCCTTCAGCATCCTGTGGCAGCTGCCATGCCTGCTGTCTCTGCTCTGTCCTCATGGGCTTTTATTCCTCTATAACCATAGCCCCAAATAAACAGGTTCTTCTATAAGTTCCTTGGTCATGGTATTTTATCACAGCAATAGCAAAGTAACTAATAGTTCAGGTGACCAAAAGCAACTTTGAGAGGAAAGGTTCTATATGGCTTACACAGCCCAGTCACCGTTGATCATTGAGGGAGGTCAGGACAGGAACCATGGAGGAAGTCTGCTTAGTGGCTTGCTCAGTGGACTGGGGCCCTCCCACATCAATCATTAATTAGTTAATAATGTGCCCCACGTGCATGCCCACAGGCCAGTCTGATGGAGATAACTCCTCTGTTGAGGTTCCTTTTCCCTGGGTAAATTTGTTGTTGAAACTGGGTTTCTCTATGTAGCCCTGACTGTCCTGGAACTCACTCTGTAGACCAGGCTGGCCTCAAACCAGCCTCTGCCTCCCAAGTGTTAGGATCAAAGGTGTGTGCCACCACTCCTCACTTCCCAGGTAACTTAATTTGTGTCAGGTTAAACTATGATTTTTTTTTCCTTTTTTGTTTATCCCCAGAACCTCATGTTATTATAACAGTATAAAATGCTAACTTTAGAAGGGCTGCGGTCTTTAAAACTAAGATAGGGTCTCTCTCTCTCTATTACAGTGGTTCTCAGCCTTCCTAATGTTGCAGCCCTTTAATACAGTCCCTCATGTTGTGGTGACCTCCAACCATGTAACCATTTTTATTGCTCCTTCATAACTGTAATTTTGCTAGTCATGAATTATAATGTAAATATCTGTGTGTTCTGATAGTTTTAGGTGACCCCTGTGAAAGGGTCTTTCAACCCTCAAAGGGGTCATGACCCGCAGGTTGAAGAGCGTCTGCTCTATTATGTTGTCCAGAAACTTGTAGACCAGGCTGGCCTTAAACTCAAAGATCCACCTGCCCTTGCCTCTTGACTGCTAGGATTAAAGGTTTGTGCCACCATGCTTGGCAAAAATTTCAACACTTTAAAAAGTCCAAAGTTTCTTCAAAAATCCATATTCTCTTAAACAGTGTGGTCCTGTAAAATAAAAACAACATATATATGTTATTTCAAAAGGAGAGATCCAGGGCACAGTTAAAATCAGATCAAAGCAAAACCCATCATCCAGTTGTGTAAATAGCTCGGGTAATCTTCTGGGCGTGTCCTACTTTTCCATCTCATGATAGGGAGAGAAAAATACTTTCTCTTTTATCTGTTGGAAATATATTACTTTCAGAGTTTCCCTTTAAAAGTTTTAGATCAATACTATTTACTAAAAATATATGCACATGTACAATTTTAATTTTTATAGTAGCTGCTTTTAAAAGAATGTAAAAGTGATATGCTAGTTTGCTTTAATGATTATACAACATGTATTAAAAGATCACATTAAACACTTTAGGTACAATTGTCAACTACATAGTTTTAAAAGCTTGGGCTGGCCGGGCGGCCTTTAATCCCAGCACTCGAGAGGCAGAGTCAGGTGGATCTCTGAGTTAGAGGCCAGCCTGGACTACAGAGTGAGTTCGAGGAAAGGCGCAAAGCTATACAGAGAAACCCTGTCTCAAAAAACTAACTAACTAACTAACTAACTAACTAACTAGCTAAATAAATAAATAAATAAATAAATAAATAAATAAATAAATAAATAAATAAATAAAACAAACCACTTGGGCTGATGAGATTGCTTAGTGGGTAACGGTGTTTGCCACTAAGACTGACAATCCAAGTTTGATCCAGCTGCTCCACCATTGAGTTTTTGAGACAGTTTAATGCAGGCTTGGTTCAAAGTCTCCATGTAACTGGCTGGCCTTTCAGTCTTGCTTCTACCTCCTAAGTTCTGGGATTGCGATGCTTGTGGTGTCTCCTCCCTTAAGAGGACAGTGATTCATATACCCACCCCTCAGTATATGTGTTTGTGTGTGAGTGCTGAAGTAGGACCTCAGTCCTTGTGTTCTGGGAAGGCTCTCTCAGGGTGTCCCTCGCCCTTTAAGTTTATTTATTTATTGAGATAGGGTCTACCTATGTAGTCTTGGCTGGCCTGAACCTCACTGTGCAGACCAGGCTAGCCTCAAACTTAGATCTGTGTGCTTCTGCCTTCTGAGTTCTGGGATTAAAGATGTACACTACCAAACCCAGTTGCTGTGTTAATCTTTAAAACAAAGTCTCTGTAGTTCAAGTTGTCGTGAAACCTCACAATTGTAGCCCAGGCTGGCTTCAAATCCATGGCCTTCCTTGCTCAGCCTCTCCAGTGTTGAGATTTCAGCTCTGAGCCACCACTCAGCTGTCTTTTTTGAATTGGCCTTGAACAAAACAAACCATCGCAGTATGTTTTGAAGGGCTCTTGTAGGCCCAGGCGTGGCAAACATGGTGCCAACAGTTTTTGCCTTACCCTTCTCCCCCATCCCCTCTACCTGCTAAACCATTAGAGTACAGATTGCACTCCTAAAGCTAACCACCAAGATCTGTTCCCTTATTTGGCCACTTCCTCCCCTTGAAGCTGACTACCAGAGTCCAGCTATCAAAAGCATTGAAGTCCAGTAATCCAAAGCCCCTTTTTGGCTGCCCTAATTAACATGCCCTATCAGAACTAACCAACTATTCTAACACAAGGTTTCCCCCTTTCCCTTTATGAACTTAAACTGCCATTTGCTTATGGGCCACATCTGTCTCCTCTCTAGCCAGACGGAGTCTTTGTCCCTCCGGGGCAAATGTCTCTTCCTGCTCTCTTTTGTTCCTTTTTCCTTCTCCTTGGTCTTGAGAACTTGGTCTTGAGGTATCTTATGCTGACTTCAAGGTCCTTTCATGTTTAACCAGTTTTCTAAATTAGTTATTGCCTTTTGTATTTGCACTAGGAGTACAAGGAGTTGCAGTAATTGTACATCCCATACTTGATAAAGCTGTCTTTTTAGTTTGACACATAAATAGTCATGACACATAAAATGGGATCTGATAATTCTAATTTGCATTTCCCTAACATAATATGGAGCACCTTTTCATGATTATTTGCCATTCATATTTATGTCCTCTCTAGTTATTCAAATGTTATCACTACTAATTATGCTACCATTTACTTACATCTAAAGTGTGTGTGTGTGTGTGTGTGTGTGTGTGTGTGTGTGTGTGTATACACACACATAGGAGCTTGTGTGTTTTATGGTGTGAGGGTAGAAGTCAGAGGAACAACTTGTCAGTTCTGTCTCTTTATTAAGACAGGGTTTCGGGCTGGAGAGATGGCTCAGAGGTTGAGCACTGGCTGTTCTTCCAGAGGTCCTGAGTTCAATTCCCAGCAACCACATGGTGGCTCACAACCATCTGTAATGAGATCTGGTGCCCTCTTCTGGCCTGCAGGCATACACGCAGGCAGAACATTGTATACATAATAAATAAATAAATCTTGAAAAAAGAAAAAAAAAGACAGGGTTTCACTATATAGCTCTGGCTGGCCAGAACTTGCTGTGTAGACCATACTGGCCTCACACACAGAGAACTGCCTGCTTCTACCTCCAGTTTTGGGATTAAAGGTGTGCATCAACATTCCCGGCTGATTCTCTTTCCATCATCTGATTCCCAGGGATTGGACTCAAGTCATTAGGCTTAGTAAGCACCTTTATACCCTGAGCTATCTCACTTGTCCTATTACTGGCATTAAAATCTTTTTTCACAAGGATTCAGCAGTCTTACTTGTAACATGGAAGGATTGCTACTGAACTTTTTTTTTAACATGTGTTGTTGATTTGAATTTAGGTCCCTTTGGCTTTCACAGCAAGTGCCCTTACCAAGCCATCTTGCTAGGCCCTACATTGTCATTTTTTTAAATTTTAAGGTTTATTTTTATGTGTATGAGTGTTTTGCTTGCATGTATATAAGCACCACATGCATGCAGTGTGCCATTTGAGACCTAAAAACGGTGTTGGACCTCCACACACACACTGAAACTAGAGTTACATAACTATGTATATACATGTATAGACCATGTGGGTGCTGGGAACCAAATCTGGGTCTTCTGCAAGAGGAGCCAGTGCTCTGAACCACTAGCCATCTCTCCAGCCCCTCCCATCCTTCCTGTTTTTTAAAAATGTGTGTTACCTGCAGTATGCACCATGTGCCTGTAGTGCCTGCAAAGGCTACAAGAGGGCATCTGATAACCTGTGGCTGGGGGTACAGATGTTTGTGAACAACCATGTGATTGCTAAAAACCAATCCTGGGTCCTTTGCAAGGAAGTGCTCTTCACTGCTGAGCCATCTACATGCTATCTTAAGTGGATGATACTGTATATCAAAATACTTGTTTTTCCTTAGCTTTAAGAGACTTTTCTATTTTTTGGAGTGAACTTGGTGTACCATGTTACTTATTAGCCAATGCTAACCCTGGTGAGTTGAAAATGACCTTGGGGTTGGGAGAGAACAAGACCCTGAACCCAGCCCCACTCTTCCCAGTGAACTGAGTCAACCTTTGCCTATTGTAATCTGACTCTACCTTGGATATTTTATCTTATCCAGAGCAGATTTCAAATTTATGTATATTGGTGATTGTTTAGGTTCACTTTACCATAGCCTCAGTGCTTCTCTGTGTCTGGGGAAACATACTTCCCACTGAGCTGCAGCATCCCATTCAGGCCATTCTTTCCATTTCACTACTGAAAACAGTTAAGTTGAAATCAGCCCAGCTGTGCCTAGGAGTCATGTTTGCCATCTCATCAGAAGTGAGCATTGCCAGGTCTGAAGTTGAACCCACTCAAAAGCAAGAAGCAGAAGAAGTCCTGTTTCTGTTCTGTGGTTTACCTTAGTTAATATTTAACCCTCAGAGCTTATAAAATGCAGAGGTTGGACTGGATTCTCAGTGGTTGTTGTAACTTTGTGGTTTGTCATCAGCTGGTTGCCTCCAGCTTTGAAATGATAATTAATGTTTATACTTTCAGTTTATCAAGCTCTTGTTGATCTGGTTGATTGGTACTGTTGGCAGAGATTTTAAGTGCTTAGGTTCCACAATTTTAGAAACCAGTAGACAGAAAACTCCACAATCCCACTTACTAGTTTTTAATAACTTAATATTTTAAAAGTAATTTAAAATTCACCTACTATACCACTCTTCCATTTAACACACACACACACACACACACACAAACACACACACACACACTTGCCTCTCTGCCTTCTATCTGCTGCTAAGATACAGCGTCCCTCTTACATGTTCTTGTCTCTGAATTACGCCGTGCCTTCTCTCCATGATAAAATAAAACTGAGCCAAAGTAACCACCCACACACATAAAGCATCCAATTCAATTGTGACTATATGAACAGATGTGTGCAAGAATCACCAGTCAAGTTAGGACATTCTCATCACTTTAGAAAGAACCTACACCTTTTAACTGTTAGTCCCAGTCTTTCCACTTTTCTGCAGTCCTGGCCACCATTATTTCTTTATAAATTTATTGATTACATTTAAATCATGTAATTTGTAGCCCTTTGTATGCTAACTGGAAGATGCTGATTGATGCACAGAAGAGGATGTTGAATCCCCTGGAACTGAAGTTATAAATGATCCCAGCCTCCGTATGGGTACTGGGAACCCAGGTTCTTAGAACACAGGTACTTAGGCAGAACAGCCAGTGCCCTTAACCACTGAGCCATCTCTCCAGCACTCGGATTAAATTATTATTATTGTGCTAAAATTTATAACCCCCATAACTGCTAGTAATACCAATTCTCTACCTTAAGGGTGACCAGAATAAGTCTCCTTTTTCTAGTTGACAACCACCTTAATCTCATCTGAGTGATCTCTAACACAGAATGGTTTTTACCAGTTTGCAATCTAAGATGCAGTTTCATATCCTCTCATGAGCTTTCTTATCAGTGTGCCTACAATTGTTTATATTCCCTTCCCTTTTCTACTTAGAGAATTAGATGCCTTTTACTTACAGGTATACATCATCAAAGATGGTTAGTGGCTTTCTCAGATTATATTTGTTCTTTGCTGAGTTCATGGGTAATAATCCTGACCCCAATTCCAGCCACACATTAGAATCACTCAAGTTTCCTAGAAATACTTACACATTTATTTCTTTTGAACGTGAATCCAGATCTCCCTGGGACTTTCTCTAGTTACCAAGAAGTTCTGGTGAACAGGTCTGCCATGAGGCAAGTGTCAATTTATTTCTTGGAACTTTGGGAAATAAGAAGGTGCAGTTGTTAGAGTATGGGCTAGGAAACGGAGAGCCTTGTTCTGATTCCTGTTCTGCCACTCATTGGTTGTGTGACCCTGGGAAGTTTTATCTCAGCCTAGTACACTATTAGTAGTGTCCCTCCACAGAGATTCTGATTAATTTTGTCTGGACTGAGGCCTGGGTGACTCACATGTACATCCTGATGGAGCCAGTAGTGGACCTAGATACAGCTGTAGCTGGGTCTGCTTCTAGTCCACAGTGCCTCCAGCCCTGCCATCAATGCCACTGGTTTCTGTCCTCTTAGAATTACTGTGACAGTTTTATGTTAGCTTATGTATTCACACAGTGTGCTATCTTTGAGCACCAAACATTTTCTTCACTCTGATTTCAGTGGAGGTCTTTTCACTCAGGTACACTGTGCAGACCATTTGTTTATTATCTCATAATCTCCTGTTTGGAGTTCTTTTACTGAAACATACTTATACATCATTATGGCGATCCAATACATGTGTGCAATTTAATCATGCCAGGGTAAATAAACATTTCTCTCTAAACAATCATTTTATATACTGGAAATTCCATATTCTCCCAGCCATTTTGGAATATATTATAGGTTATTTTAACCTATTGTGCTTAAAAACTCAGTACTTCCCTCCAGTTGGACTTTGGTGCTCCTTGTTTATATATATTTGTTACATTTATTTATTCATGGGTATATGTGTGAGCACATGTATGCTAGAGCACATGTGTGGAGGCCAGAGACAGCTTGTGGGAATCAGTTCTCTCCTTTCAGGAGTTGAACTCAGATCATCAGTCTTGGTGGCAAGTGCCTTTACTTCTGAGCCATCTTGTGGCCCTGGTGCCCCTTATTGAACTCCCTAACACCTCATTCCACCCTACTCCTCTATCTAGTGATCACTGTTCCAGTTCATTCTTTACTGAGTTGACTAACCTGTTTCCACAGGTAAGAATATGTGGCGCTTGTCTTTCTGTGTCTGACTTATTTTGCTTGATATATTGACCTCCAGTTCCATCCATGTTGCTGTAAATGAGAATTGCAAATTTTTTTGGCTAAATAAAATCCCATTGTGTATATGTACCACACCATAGTTTGTTTGCCCACTTATCTACTGAAGGGAGCTAAGTTGATTGCTTATTTTATTATTTGGGTACATACTAGGACATGTTTTAGCTATTGTGAATAGTATTGTGATAAACTTGTGTCTTTTGGGTGTAATGATTTCCTTTCTTGGATAAGTAGTGGAGTTGCTAGATTATATTGGAAGTTCTTTTTTCTAGTGTTTTGAGGACTCTATACTGTTTTTCCATAGTGGCTAGCTAATACACATCCTACCAATGGGACATTCACGTTCCCTTTCTCATGTTTTGTCTTTAATGATAGCCAGATCTTACATTCTTTGAGCAGTCCTTTCGGTCAGTAGGTATTGCTGAACAGGCGCTGAAAGAGATTGAATAATTGACTCCAAATCCCATTCACACTATTAAGGGAGTAAGCCATGGTTTAAAGTATAGGGTGTCTCTTTTCAGTGAACTGAAACTGTTACCTACTGAAATTACTCAATGCAGTTTTAAAGATGCTGAAAGGATGAACAGTGGTATTAATTCTGAGAGGCACCTACAACATGTACCCTGTGTCTTATTTGTATTTCCCTAGAGATACTATATGCAAATAGCTGTAAACTTGGTATATTTTTTTCACTTCCTTCTTCATAATCGGTATTTATTGTAGACATTATTCTGCTTCTAGCTGGGAGGTTGTATTTTTTATATTGGTTGGGCTATATATGTAGCCCACACTGGCTTCAAAATTGCAATCCTCCTGATTCAGCCTCCTCAGTGTTAGGTTTACAAACATGAGCTGTCACATCCTACTAAAACATTCTTTGTTTGTTTTTTTATCATTGTATATGTAGATGTGCTCCCCCTACCTTCCTGCTGTGTGTGTTGGGGGATAGAACCCTGGAGCATAGCTAAGCAGGTGTTCTACCCTCTCCCCACACACTCACTCACTCACTCACTCACTCACTCACTCACTAAAAGATTTATTTATCTGCATATGTGTCTGTCTGTCTCTATCTAAGTGAATGCAGGCCTATAGAAGAAAAGGGTATCCAGGTGTCCTCTCACCCTCTGCCTATTCCTTTTGAGGCAGTGTCTCTCCCTAAACCTGGGACTCAAAGTTCCTTTTCTTTTTTTTTTTTTTTTAATTATTTATTTAGCTTGGCTGGAAACCAACAATCCCTAGTGATCCTCCTGTTTCCTCCTGCCTCGGATCTAGGGTTGCAATTGTGCTCTGGACACCAGACTTATTGTGTGTGTGCTACGATGTGAACTCTGGTCTTCCTACTTGTACAGCAAGTTCTTTTGACCACTGAGCCGTCTTTCCAGCCCATCTCTTTTTTAAAAAAAAGATAGTGTGCCATTGTGTCTTCTGCTGATGGGCTTGCCATTCTTTAAGATATTTAAAGTGCAGTTGCATCTGCTTCCTTTGCATATGCATTAATATAGAGTTTTCAACTCCAGCACTATGAATATTTAGACAAGGTAATTCTTTGTTATGGGACAATCCTGTATCTGACAATTTCAATAGTGTCCCAGCTCCATTGCACCAGGTACCAGTGATATCCCTGTTGTAAGTTATGACAACCAAACATACCTGTAGTTGTTAAATGCTTCCAAGGGGTGTAAAAAAAAAAAATCAACTCTGGTTGAGAACCATTGCTTAGCCATCAAGATAATCCCCAGTACACATGCGCACAAATCAGTCTAGTTTGAGCAGTCCTTCCTTTCACAGATGTGTATGTGTGAAAGCTGTGTAAAGTTGACACATACAGCTAATTAGGACAGTTCCTTGCAGAGGGAATAGTATGAACTGTTAATTGGCATCTAATGTGTGACAAACATGTACTTTGTGTGCTTAAAAAATTGTATCCCTGTATGGGCTAAACAATTTAAAATTTAATTTGTGACTGAGTGAGTGTGTGTGTATACACACATGTGAGGGCATATGTGTGGACATGTAAAGATCAGAGGACAGCTTTTGGAGTCAAGTTTTCTCCTTCCTTCAGAGATCATACTTGGAATCATGAGGTTTGCACAGTAAGTGCTTCTGTTTACTGAGCCATCCACCAGCCTTAACCATTTACTTTTAATAAAAGGGCACACTGTTAGTATCCCTTTAGAGTTACCATATGACATCTCAGATCTCTACATATTCTGACAGGCATGGTCACCTGATGAAGATAGGAGTAAGTTCTCAGAATATTTTGTGAAAATATTTCTGTGTTTAGGAGTGGTTATAGCCCCTGCCACATACCTGTGACTAGATCTAAACTGGCATAGATGTTTAAATGAATTTAAACAATTAATTTCCCAACATTTTCTGGAGCTCCTGTCTTTTCCTACTTAGCCATTGTGAAAGTTTGAAACAGTGACTTTGTGTTTGCTTTTTCACTTGACTCTTGTCTTTCGATTATTTGTTCACTGACTGTTAACATAATATCCAGCACATACTATCTGTCCAGTGAGTATATACGGAATTAGTCACTCCGAGGATCGAGGACATTTGGAAACTACTAAGGATTAAAAAGTTTACGTAGCTCAGCAGTTGGCTCTGTCTCTGACTACAATGAAACTTCCTTCCTGATACTCAGAACTAGTTGGGTCTTGTGTTTTTCTCTGAAACAGTTAAGAAGTTTGGGGGGGGGGTTGGTGGAGGAGAGCGGGGAGCTTTTAGATATAATGTGATTCTCAGTATTTGGCAGGAATCTGGCTATGGAAGCTAAGAGAATAAGCAAATACTAATTAATGTTTTCCCTACCACACATCCTTAAGAGGTAGTGTTATATGCTACTTGAGGCGAAATAATATATCTTCTCCTAAATGAGCAGTTTTCTGATATTTCAGTTACTTCTGACCTTAGTATCTCTACTAATCCTCCAAGGTGTGTAGGAGATAACTGCAGTTTGTGTATTGTTTCCTCTACTTCTAAGAATTTATGTGAATATTGGTGTTGGCCAGAGAACTCGTCAGACTAGTTCAGTGTTCTCTAGTTTGGAGTCCAGCTTTCATGAGCAAGTACTCTAGGAAGGATGGGGTGAGGGGAAGAGGTCACTACCTCTCATGGAAAAAAGGATAGGTACAAGCCATTTCTGTGAAGGCTCAGTGGTCAGTATTTTAGGCTTTTGCAGGCCCTGGTCTCTGTCACACATTCTTATTTCCATATCTCTTTAAAGTTGTAAAAGCCATACCAAGCTCCACAGCCTTATAAAACAAACCATAGCCAGATATGTGTAGTTGGCCAACTCTTAAACTAACTGAAGAAATGAATGTGTTGCTACATGTGTTTATTTTAGTGTTTTGGGGACATGAACTCAGATTACCTTGGGAATTCTCTACTGATTGTGATACAAAGAAGAATGTTCAAAGCTCTGACATGTGGGGTCAAATTTGATATGTGACAGTCATTCTGGGCCCCTGGAATTCGAGGTAACCTTGGGCAATGGGACAGAGGGCTCTTGCTGCATCTTCTCATGGGAATGCTGGCCAAGGGAGAACAGGGGCCAGGATAGAGTAGAGGTGTGGCTCTTGAATTAGGCTAGGCCCTGACAGGTGTAAGGAACACAGTGACGCAAATTCCTCAGTCACTTTGGGGATGTGGTTAGAAATCTGGCATGGAATGAGTTTAGCCAGTTTATAAAAATGAAAAAAAAAAAAAAAAACAAACAAACCCTCATGTACTTAGATTCTGAGAACAGCAAATTCTGATACATGATTCCAGATCTATCCTGTGGTTTTTCTCTATAGGAAGTCCTGTAGCACCTTGCATAAGTAAGGTACTGATTATTTCAGGGTAGTTTGGGATGTAGGAAGTCATAAATATTGTTAAAGAGCATGGTATAAGATGATCCCTTGTCCCGACTTCTGTACTAACAGGTTTTGTGACCCTGGGAAGTTTAGTTGTCTCCTAAATTTTACTATCCTCATTTGTAAATGGTAGTGGTGATGACTCAACCATAGAGTTGTTAGGAGAATCAATGAGGACAGTGTGTGGATAATGCTTTTAGCTCGGTGCCAGCCGGGATACCATTTTTTATTATGTTTGTTTTGTGTGTGTATGTCTACATATGAATGTTCCATGGTGCCTATGTGGAAGTCAGAGGACAGCTTGTGGGAATTAATTGTACCTTGTTCCATGTGGGTTCTGGGGACCAAACGTAGGGCCTTAATTTAGTGGCAAGGGCCCTTACCCACTAAGCTACTTTGCCAGCCCTGACATAACACATATTAGTTCATAAAACATGGATCAAAATTGATGGTAAGTTCAGTTTCTTGAACTATGTATTGGGACAAAACTGGGAGGTCACTTCTGGGGTTTAGTTCTGTTATAGAGTATTTGCCCCCAGCAGAGTTGGGAAGGCCCTGGCTTCTGTCCCCAATACCACATGGTAAACACTTTTGCCAGAAAGATCTGATAGGATGCTCCCAAGTTCAGGGCTTGCATTGGTAACTTGTAATTTGGAATGAGCACTATATATTGGACTACTTTTATGAGATACATGAAATAGTAGAATTTTAAAATGAGCAGCCAGTGTAGTGAAGTGGACTGGAAGGCCTAATTTCTATGGAAGAAATGTGATAAATACCTTGTAAAAGTTTGAATGTGTATTTCCTTTTCCTCTACAGTTCTATTATTCTAGGAATTTTGCTGGTACTAAATCATGTATGGTAGGATTATTTAGCACAGTAATATTTAACAGAAAGGTGGAATTAGTGGTATCTAAGGAGATAGGTTACTTTAATCCTAGTGTGTTCTTTTAGTTGAAAACTGTGCACCTGCCAAGGGGGGGGGGCTCTGTTTTTACTCATAGAACTCTCTTCCAAGTTAATTAAGTAAAAAGTAAAGTGAAGAACAGCATACCTTGTTACTAATGCCCTCATTTTTGTTGCCTGGTCCTGAGAAGGACAGGAACAAATGATTTTCTTGTGTAATATTGGGAAGAATACAAAGTTAGTTCTGTCTGTTATGAAGAACTCTAGGTAACTGAGGGACAAGTCAGAATGGAATTTACATTGCATACTATACCCTTACCTTTCAAAATACGTGCTGTCAGAAAGTTGGTGTGGCCACAGGCTCCTCTCATTGCAGGTAAAAACACTATGGGAACCTGTTCTGGTCCCTGTGTGCGTATCTATTTGCCTGCTCCCTTTTGACCTTGATGACTAGAGAAGCTGGCTGTGGGTTTACCCTAAAACAGCTCTCCCTTGCCACACATACAGAAGCATATTGACATTTCTCCTCTTGCTTTGTGTGACTGATGGTGTTTCTGTTTCCACCCCCCAGCTCTGGCAGCATGTAAACAACCTTTTGCCAAGAACCCAGGTCACTGCTGAGAAGGGTGCCTTAAGGGAGAAGAATATCAGAGGACACCAATGCCAGGCGTGTCTGGAATAGTGCTCGGTACAGGCAGCATGAGACGTTCTGTGCCAGCCTCTGTTTATTACTGGCAAAGGCTGGGGCTCTCCGGGTAGGAGGGTCCTGGGGCAGCCAGCACCAGGAGCCCCCCAAAGGGAACATGGGACCAGCTATGAACTCTTTACAGTGAACTCAGTTTTAGCTTATGAAGGAATTTTAAGTAAAAATTACTTAATTTCTGCATACTGACATTCAGAAGCCTTTGGTGTGAAGTGCCAGCAATTGCCCTTGTCTACTGGAGTTATCAGGATTCTTCTGGCACCAAGGTGAACTCTTCTCAGTACTTCTGGCAATACAGCCCTTTAGGACAAATTCACCTGCTGAATGCTTTGGAGCAGGAAAAAAAGTAAAACCTTGGAAGCAGCCCACATAGCCGAACAGAAAGCTCACCCTTGCCGCTCACTTGCCCAGAAACAGTCCAGACTCGAATGCTATTCCTGAAGCCGTGTCCTGCCTCGTTCACCACAGCTCTATCTGTACCAGAGAGACCTGGAATTCTGAGGTGCTCCTGTGGCCCTTCTGTACTACTATTCGGCACCACAGCTCTGGATTCAGGCAGTTGGATGATGTGAACTTTGAGATGGAGTTTGTCACCTGTGGGGGACTGGCTTCCTTTCCAAGGCTTGTGCTGTCGGAAGGGATCATCTGAAGACGTGTTTGTGTGTGGAAACCAGCCTGACCTGCATCCTCCACCATGTTCCTGTTGCTGCCTTTTGATAGCTTGATTGTCAACCTTCTGGGCATCTCCCTGACTGTCCTCTTCACTCTGCTACTTGTTTTCATCATAGTCCCTGCCATTTTTGGAGTCTCCTTTGGTATCCGAAAGCTCTACATGAAAACATTGTTAAAGATCTTTGCGGTAAGTTGTGCTATTGTAAAGGTTTCCTCACAGGGGAGAGAAGAGCATTAGCAGAAAGAGTGCTTCTTATCAGGAGTCCTTTTACCTTCTGCATCACGGTGGGGCTTAGACATCGGAAACTGCCTCATGCAGAGCAAGTAGTAGGGCATAAGGCTTCTGCTAATTGGCTCTCTTCGTCCTCTTTCATGGCATTCTGAGGTCGATCCTTCCATTCATGCAAAAAGAATGCACAGGAAAGAGCATTTGAATTATTCAGAAAGGTAGAGAATACATCAGAACTTAGTTAACGTACCGCTGAACAGAACTGGTTGTGTTAAATGGAAGCAGATGAGAAGTAGTATCTCCTAGAAGTTGACCTGTGCCTCAAGACTAATATTTAGACAGAGATTTGCTGCTTTAGTTGCAGAGTGTTTTCAGTAGTTACCAAATCCTCAGGAATTCTTTCCCACAGCTGAAACTGCATAATTTGAGTAATATACCATGATAATATAATACACTGGTTCATGTGATATCTTACAGGTTTGTTTGGTTTGGTTTGGTGGTTCTGGGGATCAAGCCAAGGGTCTTTGGCATGCTTTGCAAGCACTCTGCAGTCTTTAAATATTTTTCTCCCTCATTCTTTTAGTTCCTTTGAATTCTGTAGTATTCACTGCCCTTATAAGAACAAGGTGGGGCTGGAGGATTGGTACAGGGGTTAAGAGCATGTACTGCTTCTTCTAAAGGACCCAAGTGTGAATCCCAGCACCCACATCCAGTGACTCATAACCACCTGTAACTTCAGCTCCAGGGGAATCCAACACCTCTGGCCTCCGTGGGACCTGCCCTCAGTGCACAGGCACACACAGGTGTGCACACATATGCTCACAACTAAAATGATTGAAAAAATTTTTTGAAATCGAGGTGAAATAAGCAGACTGTAAAGCTAGCCATTCTAAACACAGTTTGGTGGCTGGATGTCTCAGCTGCCTTTAGTGTATGTTGGAATCTTGAAGAAGTATGGTCTGATACCAGTGAAGGAATGAATCCCTCTGCATCAGGATAGATGAACTTGCCAAGCAGAGGGCAAGCAGGCAGAAAGCAAAAGCTACCTTCTTCCAAGCTCTTTCATGTAGGCTGCCACCAGAAGGTGTGACCCAGATTTAGGGTGGTCCTTCCAACCTCAGATGATCCAGATTTGGGGTTGGTCTTTTCACCTTAATTACTTGAGTATTTCTTCATTCAAGAAAATATCCTCACAGGTGTGTTCAGATGCTTGGGTTTTAGTTAATTCCAGATTATTTTGAAGTTGATAGCCAAGTAAAATCCTTGGTGGGTAGAGTGTTGGATGTTGAATCCCTGTGCATGCCAGATTTTCTCTGCCACCGAGCACATAAATCCTTTTCATAATTTTGTTTTTAAAGTATACATTCAGGGGCTGGAGAGATGACTCAGTAGTTGAGTACTTGCTGCTTCTCAGAAGACCCGAGTTTGGTTCCCACACCCTGTTGGGTAGTCTGAACTCCAGATCCAGGGAAATCTGATGTCATCGTTTGGCCTCTGCAGGCACTGTACTCCCATGGACAGCACACTCATCAATAATTAAAAATAATAGAATAAAGTGTTAGAGACCATAAAAATAAAATATACACACTCTTAAGTTAGGTGTAGTGATGGCACATACTTGTAATCCCAGCACTTCGGATGCAGAGATGAGGGGATCACAACAAGTTCAAGGCCAGTCTAGGCTACACAGCAAAACCTGTCTCAAAAAAAAAACAGCAAAAAGTACATTCTTATAATTTTTAATATAGATTATAATTGTACATTAGAATAATTAAATGTTTATTCTAGGACATATAACCTTAGGCTACCAGAGAAAGCACATCTTGAAAATCACTGTTCTGGGCACAGTGATTTAAAGTAGTAATGAAAATAGTTCATACATTTGTAACCTTAAGATAAAGTTCACTGGTAGAGTTCTTGACTAGCATTTCCTAACCCTAGCACCACAAAAAGAGAAAACAATTTTTTTCAAAAATTATATTTGTAGCCAGTTATAGTGATGTACATGCTTTTAATCCCAGAAGGCAAAGGCAGGTGGATCTCTTGAGTTTGAGACCAGCTAAGGCCACCTAGTCAGACTCAGTCACTAAAATAAATAAGTAAATTTGCACTTCTTGCATCTTTAGAGTTATGTTGCCAAGCTTTCAGAGGGCTCACAGAGCCTTTTGGACAAACAGGCTGCATACTAGAGAAAAGGGTAGGCTAGAAAGGACTTGGTGTATGTCAACAAAGGCATAGGGTGGTTCTGGAAGCATCCACTCTTTCATCTTTAGTGTCATGAGTTGATTGATTGATTGTGTGTGTGTGTGTACACTCATACATGTTAGGCATGCACTCTATCAATAAGCTCAATCCTGTGAATTAATCTTAATGGACTCAAACAATTGATGCTACTTTTATCAATGACAATACCCAGGTACAGGCTAAGATGTTGTCAAACTTTAGAAAGTGTATATCTGTGTATCCATGTATAGACATCTAAATATACCTGTATTTGTATGTGTTGATTGGTTGGTTGGTCTTGAGAAATGCCCAAATTTGGGCCTCTGTAACATTCTGCTATCGTAGACTGATGGCCTATAAAAACAGTAAATTTCCCCAAGAACAAGGTGCTGGCAGTATTGTCTAGTGAGTGCCTACTTCTGGTTCGTAGACTTTTTCTTACTGTGTCCTCAGGATGATGGAGCTTGCTGGGATCCCTTTTATAACCCAACTCCTTTTTTAAAAGGAGTTATTTTGTTGTTGTATGTGTATATATAACCATGTCTGCACAGGTATAGTGGAGGGGTCAGAAAAGGGTGTTAGACCCCTTGGAATTGAACTACTTAATTGTGGGTGCTGGGAATCAAAACCCTGTCCCCTTTAAGAGCAGCAAGTGATCTTAATGGCTAAACTACCTCTTCGGCCCCTATAAACTTATTGTTGAGACCTTTTCCTTCATAATCTTATTCACATCTGAACAATATCATATTGGAGATTAGATTTCAGCAGAATTTTTAAAGGACAAAGATTTTGCCTCATGGCACAGAATGACTTATTTTACCTTTTAAAAGATTCATTTTTTCCTAAATTGGAATGATATGCATATCTTTAGAATTGAAAGAAAGCTAGAAGATTATCATAATTCCTTGGTTCTCCCTCCTAACTACACATTTTAATCACCCAGGGAAACATTTAAGTACTTATTTTGGGCTATGAATGTAGCTCAGTAAAGTGTGTGCTGCATGTACAAAGCATTGGGTTTGTACACAGTATAAAACAGGATGTGCTGATACATCCTTACCCCAGCACTCAAGAGGTAGAGTCAGGAAGTCAGAAATTCAAGGTCATCCTGGGCTGCTACATAGTGAGTTTGAAACCAGTCCGTAATGCATAAGACCCTCTCCAAAAAAAAAAAAAAAAAAAAAGTGAAAAAGAAAAAGTACTTATTTGGTGTACCAGTATCTTGATTCATTGTTCTTAGCATTTTTACAAAGCTCTCCAGGTGATTTTGCTGGCTTTTGTAGAGAAGTAGTTTGAGTCCCTCTTCCTGAATGTGGACATATTTAGTGATTGGTTTCTCTCTCTCATTCCCTCCCTCCTCCTTTCCTTTTTTTTTTTTTTTTTTTTGCTGTCCTAGAGATTGAACCTAGGGCCTCATGCATGAGGTAAGGCAAGTGCTCTACCACTGAGCTACAGACCCTGCCTTAGTGATTGGTTTCTAACAGGTAGGATGTGGTAGATATATATGGCACTGTGCTACTTGTGAGGTTGAGTAAGAAAAGACAATGCAGTTTGTTTCTGATTCGTTCTTGCTTTCATCTCTCTCACTCTTTTGATCTCCCTGTTTGTTCATGTAGCCATGCCATGTTCCATCTCAGCATCAGGCTCTGATAGCCTGAATCAGATGCCCACATAGGGTGAGCAAGCCTTCTAAGAACTCCAGCTCCCAAGTCATTGAGCCATCTAGTAGATGCCAATCTTCTGTGATCTTCAGGTTCGCAAGCAACATAATTTTTTTGGTTTGTTTTCATTTTATTTTGGAGACAGATTCTCACAGTGTATCCCTGAATGAGCTGGAACTCACTCTATACACTAGACTTATCTCATACTCGGAGGTCTACCTATTTCCACTTCCTGCATGCTGGGATTAAAGGTGCATCATTACCATCACTCCCAGTTCAGTAGTGGGTTTTGTTGTTGTTCTTACTTGTCAGTTTGTTTGATTTTTTTGAGACAGGGTCACTGCAAGTCTTGGCTGTCCTGGAACTCACTATGTAGAGTAGACTGGTTTTGAACTCAGAAATCTGCCTGCTTTTGCTGGGATTAAAGGCATGTACCACCATGCAAATCTAGCTCAGTAGTGGGATTTTAAATCATTAAGTTTTTGGATAGTTTTTATATGGTAGTAGATAACTAGACAAATACCATAATGTCAAAAATTATAATTGCACATGTTTTATAGCTTCCACCTTTGTTATTTTTGCATAATGCCCTTCAGTCTTTGACAGTTGACATTCATAATTTATAGTTATGTTAATAGTGTAGACATACATTTTTTTAAAGATGTATTTATTTATTATGTATACAGTGTTCTGCCTGCATGTCAGATCTCATTATAGATGGTTGTGAGCCACCATGTGATTGCTGAGAATTGAACTCAGGACCTCTGGAATAGCAGCCAGTGCTCTTAACCACTGAGCCATCTCTCCAGCCCCGACATACATTTTATGTCTGCATCTCTTGTCATTTCACTAGCCATTTTCACAAAGATCGTGGGTATCTTCATGTTCTGGGTATCTAATAGTTCAAGTACACTTATCTGTGCTTTTTATGAGACTAAGCATCAGTCACTTACCTAAGCAGCTTGCAACTGTTTTGGATACTTCATCCTATCAGAAGAAAGTATTTATGTGCCTGCCACAGATGGGTCCATGTCTGTCCAGAGTACCTTAAAGTAATCTTCTGTTTTGGGGGTTTTTACTTTAGATGTTGCCTATACAGTTTGCAGTGCTATTTTTGGAGTGGAATTTCTAGGAACTGACTTTCAATTAAATTGAAGATAATTTGGGGAAAGAGAAAGAAAAGACCTGGATGTAAGCAAAAAGATGAAAATAAACTGAGTTTTGCTACCCAGATGAAAGGAGTCACTTAGGTCATGTTAGAGAAGACGAGGTCTTGCAGTCTGGTCAGTGCCCAGCTGCACAGTCGAATTGGTTGGTAACTTTAAACAAACTATGTTGTGAGTACAGAGGCTGAAGACATAATTGCAACAACAGTGGTATTGGAGCAGGGTGGGCAATGTTTTTGAGCACTTGGGGTTTTTCAACCAGCCCAGAAGCTTAGCCTTGATCAGTAAACTTTCTAGTGTTGTTTGTTGTCTGCAGAGGGACATGAAAATAATGAAGAGGCCGTGTTTTGAAGATGAGAATGATTTCTGTCAGGGGAGGTGATAGGTTTAGGTTTGTTGTAAAATGTCTTATTTATTCTTTGACAGTTTCACACTTGTATACAGTGTGTCTTGATCGGATCCACCCCACTCCCCACTCCCGTGGGACTCCCACAACATGCTCCCCTTCTACCTTCCTGCCTTGTTCTTTTTTATAACCCACTGAGTCTAATTAGTTCTGTCTGCATGCACATGGATGTGGGGCCTCCCTCCACTTGAGCAAGGCCCACTTCCAGCAGTCCTACCCCCAAAGAAAAGTGACTCACTTTTCCCTAGCAGCCATCAATTGCTAGTAGCTCCTCAGCTGCAAGTGGAGTCTCATGAGCCTTTCCCTCATCCATGCTGAAATGATGACTGGCTTGATCCTGTGCAGGTTTTGTTGAGGTAGCCATAGCTGCAGTGAGTCCATGAGTGCAGCAACAGCAATGCCATGTCCAGAGACAGCAGTTGACAGCACTCTGTCCTTACTCCTTCAGTGTTCCCTGAGACCTGGAGGGTGTGTCTGTGATAGGGGTAGGTGTCCCTTATAGAACTGATCACCAGTCACTTATTCTCAGCTCATTGGCCAGCTCTGAATCTCTTCATTAACTGTTGTCCATGGACATTTCTAAGAAAGCCAAAGCGGAAGGACTATAAAGGCAACAAATACTGAGCTGTTCTAGAGCTAAGAGAACCTGGGTGAAGAGTTACTCTTCTAATGAAAGCACTAACCCACAGCCGTTGTCACTGGTTTCCTGGGTTGGAGTTGTTGGTTTCATTGTCTCACTATTGAAAAGAATGTCAGCGAGAACAGCGGAATTGAGAGCAAGTAGGGGTTTTATTGAGAAGTAGAGTAACAGCTCCTTACTACAGGGAAAGATCCCAAAAATAGCTTGACAAGTAGCGCTCCAGATCAGATGTTCTTTTATATATTGGAAAGGGGTCAGTTTGTCCCAACCAGTACATAATTTAAGCATCAAGTTGGAATGTACCTGGTTGCCTAGTTTGAGTGTATTTGGAGGATTCTGGCTGGTCAAGGGATCAGGTAGAAGACTGCAGACTCAAAGGAATTTCACCAAAGTCACCAAGGAGGAGGAAGAACCCTGAAGTAAAAGAACGAACAGCCTGGTGATGAGTCAGGGCCTTTTAGATTTCATCTCTCAGACTCTTTGTTCCTTTGGCGTATCACCAATCACATCTGCTTCTATGTTCTTCATCAGGGCATGCACAGATAGTTTTGTTCATTTGATCCCCAGAATCCCCATGGTGGAACCATCGCCCCACAAGTTGTCCTCTGACCTCCACATGTTCTCCTGCGCCCCCCCCCCCCTCAAATAAATAAATGCTGTGGTGATGGGTATTCTTGCAGGGGTAGGCAGTAGTTAAAGGAGACAAGTTTTACTAGCCAGTTCCTATGTGCCTGGAGACAGATTCAGGCAATGAGAAAAGCACCCTGAACATCTTGTCATGGCTTCTTGACTTTTTAGTGCTTTACAGCTGGGAACTTAGTGTGTGTTCCTGGTCACTAAGTCGTAGCCCTGTGGACAGGATGACTCCTTTGGAAGGTGTGCTGCTTGACTGCTATCACGTCAGAAAACTAGAGCTGAGCGGGCAACTAGCCTCGCAGGCTAAAGAAGTAGGATGATAACTGATGAGAAAATGACCACTGTTGCTGTCATTTTACCATTTTCCTCCTCAGTGGGCTACCTTGAGAATGGAGAGAGGAGCCAAGGAGAAGAACCACCAGCTTTACAAGCCCTACACCAACGGTAGGATTGGGTGCCCTAGTCTTACAGAGCCTCTGAAATAATACCCAGACTCTTTGTAGAGCCTTAGTCTGCTTGCTTTTGCCTGTAACAAAATACCCGAGGGTACTTTGTAGAAGAAAAAGTTTGACCTTCTGGTAGGTACAAAACTCAGGCGGGGCTGGGCAGAGGCTTAGTGAGTGAAATGCTTGCTGTGCATTTACACAGGTTGGAGCCCTAGATCCACGTAAAACGTAGGTTCAGTGACGTAGCCCTGTAAAATTCCAGTGCTGGGGGCCAGAGACAGGCCGATCTCCAGAGCTCAGTGGCTAGCCTGTCTAGCAGCCCGAGAGCTTCAGGTTCAGTGTGACCCTAGTAAAAAAGTGTGTGATGGAGAGTAGTAGGGGAAGATACCTCACATTGACCTCTGACCTGTATGCTTATGCAACACACACACACACACACACACACACACACACACACACACACACACAGTCAATCTCTCAGTCTCTCCCTCTCTATCAGTCTCTCACACAGAGAGACAGAAAAGAAAACCTGGGTGGGTAGAGGTAGAATGCCACTGGTGAGGTCCCCTGGGTCACATTGCAGTATGGCAGATGGAACCACATGGCAGGAGTGTTTGAGAGGATAGGAGGGAGGGAAGAATTGGTTCCAGTGGCAAGGAATGACCCAAGAGAGTAGGGAGGCGTCTGGCTTACTTTTTAAAAACAAACTCATCTAAAGAGCTGGACATAATGACATATGCCTTTTGTCTCAACAGTTGAGAGATGGAAGTAGGAGAATCAGGCATTCAAAGGCATCCTTAGCTGCTTAGTGAGCTCAAGGCCAGCCATTGTCTCAGAAACAAGCAAGCAAACAAATAAAAAAAACCAAGCAAGCAAGCAAACAAACAAAAAAAAACAAGCAAACAAGCAATCAAAAATCCACCAAAACCCCAACCTGATATGGGAATGAATACACCCCTGCAGAACCCACCCACCCAGAGCAAGTATAGTGCTGCTCTGTTCAGGGACAGCAGTGCCATGACCTAATCCCATGAGCTAATCTCTTCCATTCCAGGTTTGTTTGTTTAAGGACAGGGGTCTATCTATCCCGGCTGGCCTCAAACTCACAGAGATTTGATTGCCTATGCCTCCTGAGTGTTAGGATTAAAGGCATTTACTACTACACCTGTTGATTTTCATTCTTTGATAGTTTTATACAAGTATAAATTTTAATTCTTTTCACCCCCCATTCCCCTTACTTTCTTACTTTCTTCTGCAGAAACCCTTCTTTTTCCCGCCTATTTTTATGCCCTTTTTTGTGTGTAAGTGACTCACTTAGTTTAAATAAATAAGTACACACACGAGTGTGGAAGATACGTATCGGAGCGTGGTAGACCCAACCCCTTAAAGCCCCCACACTTCTCAGTACTGTTGTATTGAGAGCTACCTCTTTCTGCTCATGAAACTTTGGAGAGCATATCCAGCCCACATCCAAACCACGGCACATGTATCCTTTCAAACACATGTTCCTTGTAGCATGCCACTTGACAAGGGATATTGTTTTGTTTTGTTTTGTTTTTTTCAGGAATCATTGCAAAAGATCCCACTTCTCTGGAAGAAGAAATCAAAGAAATTCGTCGAAGTGGTAGTAACAAGGCTCTGGATAAGACACCAGAGTTTGAGCTCTCTGACATTTTCTACTTTTGCCGAAAAGGAATGGAGACTATTATGGATGACGAAGTGACAAAGAGATTTTCCGCAGAGGAGTTGGAGTCCTGGAACTTGCTGAGCCGAACCAATTACAATTTCCAATATATAAGCCTACGGCTTACCATCCTCTGGGGGTTAGGAGTGCTGATTCGGTATTGCTTCCTTCTGCCACTCAGGTGAGGCTGGGCCTTGAGGCCAGTGTGACTGCTCTGCCTGTGCATGGCTTCCCCACCTCACTTTGCCTTGCTTCCCGTTTATAAAGCAGGGTAGTATTTTTTTCAGGGCTAGTCCGTTTTACTCTGTGGAAGGGCACAGTGGGGACTATCCCTTTAAGCCCTCAATTCTTTACATATCAGACAGAAATAGATTTCTCTCTTTCTTTCTTTTTCGTGTGTGTACTTTTTTTTTTTTGAGCTGGCCTGGAACTCACAGAGATCTACCTGCCTCTGCCTCCTGAGTACTGGGATTAAAGGTGTGTGCCAAGCACCACACCCAGCTAATAGTAGGATTTCTTACGACTGTTTGCTTGTTGGGGGGACTGAACACAGGGCAGAGAACATCATATACTTCCTGGCCTCTCTTTCCTAGGCATAGCCTTTCCTGAAACTTGCCTCCCTGCTCCAGAAGCAGGGTTGATCTCTGTTTCTCTGTGCCCTTCTGTTTGTCTCGCCAGATGCTGGAACCTCCCAACTCGACCTCCTTTTTGACAGAGATTTTACTTCTGCCAGGGTGTTTGTTCAGCTTAAGCAAGATCAGACAGGTGTTGGGTGTAGCAACTGCCTAATGCTGAAGAGAGAGTTTACTGTCTATTTGGAATTGCAGTCATTCCTCAATACAAATGGTTTCTCACATTTTCAGAGGAAGCTCTTGTCAGTTCTTACGTGTGGTTTTCATGATTCCTGCCTTTGTCTTCACACAGTCACTAAATAACTGTTTGGTTTACTATATTTTCCTTCTTACAGGATTGCTCTGGCATTCACAGGGATTAGCCTCTTGGTAGTGGGTACTACCATGGTTGGATACCTGCCAAATGGGAGGTGAGTGGGGTGAACTCATGTGTCAGCAGCTTGCTCTGAGCATGGTGACTGACAGTGGAGGCAACCACAGCTTTGGATCAACACAGTCCTTGAGTCTTAGGTGGTTCAAATAACCCACAATGACAGTGGTATCTTAGTAAATGGCTTTTGTTTTGTAACTGATAGGAGATAGTAGCTGTGTGTACTTCCTTCCTGCAATCCAGCCCTCACCACCTTCCCACTTTAGAGTAAAAAAAGGTAGATACCACAAAGGAGGCTCAGGTATTCACAGATTTTTATAGCATGTTGTTTGGTTTTGCTGGGGATCAAAACCAGGACCCTATATGCAGGGCAAATTCTCTGTTGCTGCTGTACCTTGAATCTTTAGATGTTTAATTGCATGGTTCTGCTAGCTCCATAAGTTGACAAATAACTTAGAGTGTAAGTAGATTTTTCTTTCTCCCCACCACCCTTCTTTCTTAAGGAAACTTTACTCCCTTAGGGAAGTTCTGGGGGCCCATAGGTACTGATTGAGCTGGGGCTGGTAAAGAGGTTGTACCTGCTATGGGTGGTGAGTTGGGGGACAGGAATCTAAGAAACCTTGGCTTGTCTATGCTGGGAATTCTTGGCCTACAGATTGTCAACCACTAACAGGTGAATGTCATCAAGTCTCATTGCATTTCTTCAATTGCGTGTGGCTATAAAAATGTTAAATAACACATTTGCAGGTTTTACCATGTGTGCTAATATTTCTACAAGTACTTTGTGCACT
Organism: Peromyscus eremicus; assembly: GCF_949786415.1. Lineage (NCBI taxonomy): Eukaryota > Metazoa > Chordata > Mammalia > Rodentia > Cricetidae > Peromyscus > Peromyscus eremicus. Next base: position 15,591,514 of record NC_081433.1, on the reverse strand, counting down.
GTTAAATAGTTGGAGCTAGCAACTTGTCCTGTCTTCATACACAAACACCTCAGCTGTCCTGTTGTTGCAGGTTTAAGGAGTTTTTGAGTAAACATGTCCATTTAATGTGCTACCGCATCTGTGTGCGAGCCCTGACAGCCATCATTACTTACCACAACAGGTGAGGGAACTTTATCGTAACATTTGTCTAGAGCTAGTGATGCTTGTGAGGTGTGTTCCAGACGAGTTGATTCGTGCCATTTTTATTGCTCTGCATATATTTTATACCCAGGAAAAACAGACCAAGAAATGGTGGCATCTGTGTGGCTAATCATACATCTCCCATTGATGTGATTATCTTGGCCAGCGATGGCTACTATGCCATGGTATGAAGCCTCTTTTTATGGTTTTCTGATCAGGACTAGGAGATCTCTAGGCCCTCCATAGGAAACTTCCTTGATTAAGGGTTCACACATGTGAACATGTTTTTGTGTGTAGGTCCCAACTTAAGAGGGTCACCCTAGGCCTGGATAGAAGCTGTTCTGAGTAGAGTGATTGAGAGTATGGCTGGGGATTGTGTCTTATGTCCTTAGTCTGAGGAGATTACAAGAAAAGGGAGTCTTGAGAAAGCGAGGTGAGAGGCATTGAGAATACCTGAGAGGGCCATTTTTAAAGTTACTCTTCTTTATGTGTTTAACTGGAATAGCCTCTGGCACTGATGCCTAAAGGGGACTTCAGAATCAGAAGAGCCTAAATAGTGGTTTCTTGATAGTGAGAAACTTAAAATTATGAAATATTAACAAGGAGAGGCTGGGATGTGTATTTTGTGGGGTTGGGATTTGTGTAAGGATGTATTCACTAATTATTCCTCTCTGTCTGAGATTAGGTGGGGCAGGTGCACGGGGGCCTTATGGGTGTAATTCAGAGAGCCATGGTGAAAGCCTGCCCACATGTCTGGTTTGAGCGTTCTGAAGTTAAAGATCGCCACCTGGTGGCTAAGAGGTAAATGGGCAAAATGATATTCTATTGGTCTAGTTAGGAAGTAAACAGAAAATATTTTCAGGGTAGTTATCCCTTTATAATGAGCCTATACAGTTGTAATAAAGTTTTAGGACATCTAAAAAGGATATAAATAAACCCAGTATTATTTACCAAGTTATTTATGTTTTCATTATATCCTTCCCAATAAACAACTTAGGAACTACTATTTCTTGTTTGTTTTGGGTGGTGCTGGGTAGAGCATTGTATATGCTGGGCAAATGGTCCATTACTGAGATATACAGACTGCAAGCCAAAAAACTTTCATTGCTATTTGCAACCTATAAGGTCATTGACTCCTCCATTTTTTTCTGTATCCTAAAGACTGACTGAGCACGTACAAGATAAAAGTAAGCTGCCCATCCTCATCTTCCCAGAAGGTACAAAGTGATGGGAGTGGGAGACCAGGCCCTGAGCCCTGGGGACCTCTGGGGAGGGAGACGAGACCCTGAGCCTCGGGGACCTCTGGGGAGAGAGACCAGGCCCTGAGCCTCGGGGACCTCTGGGGAGATAGACCGGGTCCTGAGCCCTGGGGACCTCTGGGGAGGGAGACCAGGCCCTGAGCCTCGGGGACCTCTGGAGAGGGAGACCAGGCCCTGAGCCTCGGGGACCTCTGGGGAGGGAGACCAGGCCCTGAGCCCCGGGGACCTCTGGGGAGGGAGACCAGGCCCTGAGCCCTGGGGACCTCTGGAGAGGGAGACCAGGCCCTGAGCCCTGGGTAGTACTGGGGGCTTTTAGCATGGGAGACTGACAACTTGGGTCCATTCATAAGTTTGGTCAAGTTTGATAGTGTGTACCCCACTGGTGCAGGATCCTTTCTGTGATACTGCTGACAGGTGGCTTTCCAGCCTCTCGTAGAGTACTCCCTCAGTCTGCTTGGCATCCCTGCTCTATACCTAAGTCTGGGACAGTGGCCTGAGAGAGGAGAAAAGGAATAAAGATTGCATTTATCCAGTCCCTTAGTGTGCATTCATCATTTGGGTGATGGTTGGTTTATGCTGTTGGAGGATTATTTTTAGTGCTAAAGAAACACTGGGTAGAAGTCCAGAAAGGAAGGGTTTCCTCTTGCCTGTGTTTTAGGAACCTGCATCAATAACACATCCGTGATGATGTTCAAAAAGGGAAGCTTTGAAATTGGAGCCACTGTTTACCCTGTTGCTATCAAGGTATATGACCTCTGAGCCAGCTCGAATGCACAGGAGGGAGGTGGGAATTGGTGAACTAGTTGGGGCTGCTCCTCTTTCTCCACAGTACTGCCAGGCCATGTGGGCAGAGCAGTAGAAGAGGATGCTGGTGGGATGCATAGGGATGTGGGATGTGGGAGAAGAACAGCTACCAGGTTCTGTAAACAGAAACTGCATAAGCTCTGTAGTTGCGTCCTCGCTACTTTGTTGAAGTCTAAGGCACTCTGCACAGGTAACTTCCAGGAGCAGTGGAGGGGTTGTAAGCTGGACTTGTGCAGTGGGTAGAGAGGAGAGAATGGATGGATCCTCATTAGACTACGTGCAGCTAAGCACCCCACTGCGTTGCATTTCAGTGTCCTCATTCCAGTGATGATGGAATGGATCCTGGGAGCATCTCCACTCTTGTTTCTACCCTTCAGGAAGGAACTTGTCCTTCTAACCAACCCCTTAGACTCCCTGGAAACATGGGATGGTTCAACCGGTCAGCTTCCCTGTATTCCTCAATCCCGTCATCCCCCTTATAACCTAGTGCAGATCTGTATTATTTCTAAAAGAATCTAGACCTCATGGTATTACTCCCCAAATAGTTTGTTTTCAGTAATGTCAACGTACTTAGGCTGACATTTTAGAGCAGGGTCAGAAGTTGTGAACAACTCAGTTTAGCCCCTGCCTTTTCAGTGTCTGTTTGCAGAGTGTTGTAGAAATGTATCCCACTTGATTTTCAGCTTGCCAGCACAAATCCTGGATAGGTAGACAGCACCTTCTATTAGCTAAGCAGAACACCAGGCCTGCTAATAACTGAATATTGGCTGCAGGCTCGCTGATGGACAGGCCTGGTTGGCCTAGCCATAGGTGGTGGATGACATGCCAAGGAATAGTCCTTAGCAGGGTCTGCTATGAAAGTATAGAGTGGAGTCTACATCCCACCTGTATTAGGGTTTTCTAGAGGAACAGAACCAATTGAATGAATATATATATATATATACACACACACACACACACATACATACATATATGTGTATATATATTCATATATGTGTATATATATTCATATATGTGTATATATATACATATATGTATACACACACGCACGCATGCATGCACATTGGAGGTTTTTGTTCTTTTTTGGGGACCTGCCACCCAGCTCCCAAATAAATCACACACAGAGGCTTATTATTACTTATGAATGCCCCAGCCTTAGCTTGGCCTAGTTTCTCACCAGCTTTCCTTATGTTAACTTATCCCATCTACCTTTTGCCTCTAGGCTTTTCCGGTTCTCTGACTTCTATAAGTCTTACTCCGTGGCTCGATGTGTAGCTGGGTGGCTGGCCCCTCGAGTCCTCTTTCTCTGGCTCCTAGCTCTCCAATCTCTCTTCCCAGATTTCTCCTATATATACTCTCTGCCTGCCAGCCCTGCCTGTCCTTTCTCCTGCCTTGCTATTGGCCAGTTCTTTATTAGACCATCAGGTGTTTTAGACAGGCACAGTAACACAGCTTTACAGAGTTAAACAAATGCAACATAAACAAAAGTAACACACCTTAAAATATTCTACTACATAGATATATATGAGATTTATTAGAGTAGCTTACAGGCTGTGTGTGGCCCAGCTAATCCAGCAGTGGCTATCTTCCAGCAGAACATCCAAGAATCTAGTAGTTGTTCAGTCCACAAGGCTGATGTCTTTGGTGGTCTTCAATATATGCCAGAATCCTGAAGAAGTAGGCTTTAATGTCAGTGAAGGAATGGACTTGACAGTAAAAGTGATGGCAAGCAGGCAAAGAGAGCAACCTTCATTCTTCCAGGTCCTTGATACAGGCTGCCACTAGAAGGTGTGGCCCAGATTAAAGGTAGATCTTCCCACATAAAAAGATCCAGATTAAAAGTGGATCTTCCCACCTCAAGTGGTTCAGTTAAGAAAAAAAAAAATCCCTCACAGATGTACCCAGCCCCTTAGGTTTTAGTTAATTTCAGATGTGTAAATTAACAACCAAGAATAGCCATCACACCACCAGTGTCCTCCTACAGTCTAGCATAATCGTGTGTAGGGGTACTGTATCAACTGTGTTTGGTGAGCTACCAGCCTTCTTTTTCCCCTCACTGTGTTAGCTCCTATAGCATCACCTGGGGGATGGTTAAAAGATTGGTATTCCTCATGCCAAATTCTAAATGTCATTTTATCAAGGCCCTGGGTGATAGATCCTTAGAGTACTGGTCAGGGAATCACATTGGTAACCCTCTGCTGTGCAGCATGGCTCTCATCCATTGTGAAGCATGGAATCTAGAGTTAGGACTTCTCTGTAAAATAAGATGCATGTAAATTTTCTTCCTGTTCACATATCACAAACTTAAGTTCTGCAGATAGTTTCTAGTTTTTTTTTTTTTTTTTTTTTGGTTTTTTTTGAAGTTCTATTGATATCTGAACTTGGGTAACCTCAGCAGTGACAATGCTTTTATCATATTTCTACAATCACAAGTCACTGATTTTGAGAATGTTAATTGTTATTTTGAACTTTTGTCTTGCCTTGCTTTGCTGTGGTGTCTGCCTGGCATGGAAAGAGAGTCAGTCCTCAACAGAGAAGTTGATCCCTTATTCCTACTACAACTTCTACTCATGTGCTTATAACAAAAGAGTCTGTTTTATGTTTTGAAATAGGCTCTCCCTGTGTTACTGAGGCTGGTCTCAAGCTCCCAGGCTCAAAATCATCCTTTTACCTCAGTTTTCCAGGTAGCTGGGATGACAGGTGTACTCCAGTATGTCTGGCTAGCTGCATTATCTTTGTAATCTTATACTATAGGTTAGTTTTAGATTTTCATTCTCCCTTGTTTCTTACTGATATTAAAAAATTCACTTGCTATTTTTTTACAAAATGATTTATCTTTATTTTATGTGCATTGGTTTTACTTGCATGTATGTATGTGTGAGGGTGTAGGATCTCCTGGAACTGGAATTATAGACAGTTGTGAGCTGCCATGTTGGTGCTGGGAATCAAACCTGGGTCCTCTGGAAGTTCTTAACCACTGAGCCATCTCTCCAGCCCCTGCTGTTGCTATTTTTAAAGTTTATGTATGTGAGTGTTTTGTCGGCATGCATCTGTACACAACTTATGTACCTGGTGCGTAAGGAAACCAGAAGAGAATATCAGAACCCCTGGAACCAGAGTTACAGATGGCTGTGAGCTGACATGTAGGTGCTGGGAATTGAACCAGGGTCCCCTGGAAGAGCGGCCAGTGTTCTTAACCACTGAGCCATCCCCTCTCGCTCCCCTTAGTGGTATTTAAGGTGCATTCATTAAAGTGTTAAGTTTCTATTTTTATTGTTAGGACTTAATCTCAACATAGTTGTTCAGTTTTTATTCTGAAATCATAAACTTAGGCTGGGAAGGCCTACAAGATTGGACACTTGAAACCCCATCCTCCAACACACAAATCTCCATGACAGTACTCTACAGGCATCCTTCTACCAGGGAAGGCAACAGTGGTGGTACCTTGGTCCTGGGGGATAACTCTTGAAGTTCTTCTGTTTATCCATTCTCCATACTGACCTGTCGCGGTGTGATTCTGCAGTCAGTGCACTGCCTCCTTATCTGTCTCTTCAGACATTTGGTAGCAGCCGCTCTTGCTCTGTGCTCAGGCAGCCTTCTCAAGGACTCGGCTCTTCCTGTTACTTCTCCTATACCTTCCCTCTGCACTTTCCTACTGTGGTCTAATAGTTCAGTAGCTGCAATCATTTTTCTCACAAAACACCTTGAAAACAGCCTTTTCGCTCCACTAAAATCATTGATAAACCCAAGTACCTAATACACTTGCCTTGTTGAGACCTCATGAGAGTAAAGGATGTGGACCCATTTGCTAGTGGATACTGGTGATTTAATTAGCAGAAATTTTCTGCCCAAACAGAAATTCACTTTGTTAGAATTGTAAATATGTGGGCTGGAGAGATGGCTCAGAGGTTAAGAACAGTGGCTGTTCTTCCAGAGGTCCTGAGTTCAATTCCCAGCAACCACATGGTGGCTCACAACCATGTGTAATGACTGCGCTTCCAGAGGTCCTGAGTTCAATTCCCAGCAACTACATGATGGCTCACAACCATCTGTAATGAGATCTGGCGCCCTCTTCTGTATACATAATAAATAAATAAATCTTTTGAAAAAAAAAAAAGAATTGTAAATATGCAAATTGTATTTGCAATACTTAAGTTTTAATATAGTATGTTGCAAGCTTTCCAAGTGTATGTATGAAGGTTTATATATACTTTATGTACATAAGTATGTGCCTTGATGTTTAAAATAGGCCTCATAAAAGGAAAGAATGCATGAAGCAAGCACAGTGGACTGTTGGTAATTATTGAACCTAGGAAATGAGTGAGTGATAGTGTGTTATCCTGCATTCTGTTTTTGGATTGTCTGAAACTTACATGTTCCTTGTGAGTGCAAGATGAGGCTATCTGAGGCAGGAGCTGTTTGGGTGTGATGGTCAGGAAAGACCTCCCTGATGGCTTGAGTTGAATCTGGAGGGCTGGAGGTCAGACTCCATGGCTTTAGAGCCACTTTAGCAGTATTTACTTGGGGCTAGGAGTACTCCTAACCTGGATCCCTGCCCCTGTGGACCCTTCACCAAGCACTGGTCAGAGCTGCTTCTGTAGTCCTTATATCCAGTCTCCTCTCCTTTTACAGTATGACCCTCAGTTTGGCGATGCCTTCTGGAATAGCAGCAAGTATGGAATGGTGACGTACTTGCTTAGAATGATGACCAGTTGGGCCATTGTCTGCAGTGTTTGGTACCTGCCGCCTATGACCAGAGAGGTAGGTGTCTCTAGTCCTCCAGTGTAAGTGTGCTGTGGGGTTCAGAGTCTGGCAGTGTTCTCATTCATTCTTCGTTACAGAAAGATGAAGATGCTGTGCAGTTTGCTAACAGGGTGAAGTCTGCCATTGCCCGGCAAGGAGGACTGGTAGACCTTCTATGGTGAGTAGAGCTGATTCCAGAAAATAAGCACCTCTGAGGCAAAGGGCTTCCTCCCTGGCACAGAATGAAACTTGCCCTAGAGAAGGAATGGCCAGACTCCTTTTCCCTAGTTCCAGCCAATAATGCCAGCACTCTGTTGTCCTCAGGAACATGGAATTGTGGACCTTTGCCCAGTCTGTTCAGGCTTCCTGACAGTTTGTACCTCTAGGTAGAGATGACCTGACTCCATTTGGAAACTTCCGAATTTCCTCTGTTGTCTGTATACTACTAGTCTTTGAAAAGTAGACATTTCCTTTACTACATTATCTTGCCTTATCTCCTAGCACAGGAGGTGGCACACTTTTTCTGTACAGTTTTATAGGTCTCTGGCAACCACTTATCTGTGCCATTTGTAGTATAAAAGCAACCAGAGAGAATACAGGAACAAGTAGTCATGGCTGTGTCCCATTGAAACGTCTTTACAAGAACAGACGTGAGGCAGGGTGTGAGCTTTTGTCCATGAGTCTGAATTAACCCCTAGTGTCTGCAGTAGTTCAAGTCAAGGTAAACAGGAGCTTGCTCCATGTTTCCTGTCAGATCTTCCTTGGATTTGAACCATAGAACGCGTCTGTCATACAGCAGAACTGACCAGTCGTCTTCTCTGCTGCTATATTA